>NC_092807.1:28603553-28758553 GCF_040954645.1 Diabrotica undecimpunctata | reverse complement strand
GTGATTGGCGGAGATTAAAAAAGGTGGGATAAGTGTGTGGGAGAAAGTTTAGCGAGATTGAGGAGAGAGAAAAGATAGCGGTCAGTTGGTTTCCAAGTCTTTGAGAAGAACAATTTTTGTTCTCTGGCGATTCCGAAGAAGTAGCAAGCAGTAGTGTTGAATGTTAGTGAGTTTTTGTGGAGTTAGTGTATCTGACAGAAGCTATAGCAGCCAAATATTGTAAGTCATATTTTTCTACTTATATTCCAAGAGTCACTGTTCAGGCCAACGAGAGATTCAGTTTATCGTAAAGAGAAGATATTCCAAGAGTCATTTTATCACACGGGCCAACGAGAGATTCAGTTTATCGAGAGGAGAAAGGCTATCATAATTTGAATGATTTGTGCTTTTGAAGGAGATCATTAAGGACGATATACTTGCAACAATCTGTTGTAAGATTGCTGATTACATAGGGAGCGGTTGAGAGGAGATAATACAGTCAACAAGGAACAAGGATTTGGACCACTCATCATCAGAGAGAGATATTTTTGTTTTCTGCAGTTTTTTCTTTTATTGATAACACAATTTTTACACGTAATTTAGAAAGGATATAAATATTTTGATTAGGAGAGTTAGAATAGTTTGGGATTTTGAGATTTCAATTAATATTGTTTGTACCATTAATTTTTGATTGTTCACGTACGGAGAACAAAATTTTGAGAATCCTTATATGAGATTTGTTTATTGAAAACTTTTGAGTGTAAATTATTTCATTATTTTTATTTCAATATATAGTGTTAGATCATATGTGTTTTTTATTATTCCGGTATTCTCTGGACCTTATCTTTCACATGTAATAGCATAGATATTGAAGCACGAATTTTACCCTGAGATAAATTATCATTATCATAAATTATCATTTAAATAATTTTAATTAATAATTTAATTAATCAAAAAAAATTTTTAATTAGCTAATTATTGCTTGGCGCACCAAGACTTTAAATATCACAATAACATATATATATATATATATATATATATATATATATATATACTTTGTTTAAGATTTGTATTTACAAAGTAAAATAGGTAAGGCGTTTTTTGCTTCTCCTGAAAAGTTGACTAAATTGACTTCTTTTACCGAGCACCCTAGAAGAAAGTGCAAAAATAATTTATTTGAAATTCTGTTTTGCCATAATAAATTAGTGTTTTCACATAAATCCATGTTACATAATACCCAATACTGATCAATCTAGGCGTATTATTTTGTTCTACCAACAAGAAATAAACACGTAGTGAACAAGGATTAAAATGGATTAAATTGCCGTACTAACAACGGGACGCTCGACAAATGTGAAACATCGTCAAATATGTCATCTATATTGTAGTCAAAGAGAGAGCCACTCGCATTACACAGTCACACGGTGGAGAAATCGTCACGATTAGGCCTTTTAGGTACGGAATGCAAGTCAATCTTATGTTAACTCATTAAGTACTGAATTTTAAAATTGTAGAATTTGCTGTAGTTTTTAACTTTTTCTCTAATAGGCGTATCCAAATATTGTACATAACTAATATTTTAAATACCCGTCTGATAATAACAATATTACACCTCGTACCATATATGACACAGCAGCCTCCTATACTACTAAAGTAAACAACTATTTGAAAAAATGTATTTTTACTGTTGATTTTACAAAAATTATGAAAACATGAATATTGCTTATAAACCTTTAATTTTGTTGGTGAGCTCTTCAAACGCGTTTTCCTGCTTATCGGTCCATTTCCATCTTATCTTCTTCTTCAGAAGCATGTTTAGCGGTCCTGCTATTGTCGAATAGTTCTCTATGAATCGGCGGTACCATGATGTTATTCCTAGGAACCGGCGGAGTTGACGCACATTTCTCGGTGCTGTAAGTCCGGTTATAGCGTTGGTTTTCTCCGTGTCAGTTTTTATTCCTTCTGCTCCAACCACATGTCCTAAGTATCTGAGTTCTGACTGGCAAAACGTGCATTTCTCGAAGTTCAGCTGTAATCTGGCTTCTTTCAGTCTTCGGAAAACTTCATGTAGGTGATTTAAATGCTCTTGGAGCGTTTTAGATATTACTACGATATCATCCAAGTAGGCAAACGCGAATTCCATATCGGGAGGTATTACCTTATCCAGTAGGCGTTGGAAGGTGGCTCCTGCGGAATGCAGTCCGAATGGGGTGGTTTTGAACTGAAAATCGCCTTTTCCGGGTACGCTGAATGCTGTCACTGGGCAGCTTGTTTCTTCTAGGGGTATTTGAAAATATCCCTGTTTCAAATCGAGGGTCGATATAAAATTTGCTTCCTTAAGTCTATCCAGAATTTCCGATATTCTGGGTAACGGATATGCGTCCTTATCTGATAGTTCGTTGACTTTTCTAAAGTCAATGCAAAATCTGTACGAGTTATCCTTTTTCCTAACTAGTACAATCGGTGAACTCCAATCACTTGTGGAGGGTTCGATGGTTCCTTCTTTTAACATCTTGTCCACTTCTTGGTTGATGATCTGTAGCATTGCGGGATTGTGCCGCCTATAAGGCTGCTTGACTGGATCGCACTTTTTCTTCAATTTTATTTCGTGTCTTATTAAGTTGGTGGGTCCTGTTATGCTCTCAAACTCCCTTAGTTCTTTTCTTAGGAACCTTTCTAATTCCGTATTTTGAGTGAAGTTTTTTAAAGTGTTACATGTCTCTTCTTGATGTTGTATGTATTGTTTGGTCGTATGTTTATCGAACTTAAGTTCGATAGAATGGTTCCTGAGGAATTCCACTCCTATTAATGCATCTTCCGTCAACCCTGGCATTACTATGAATGTTTGTCGGGTTTGTAACTTATCGATCTCGCATTCAATTGTCAACTTCTGGTTAAGCTCCTTTGACGCTCCATTTGCTAGTCTTGTTCTCCCGCTGTAGCTATCTAGAGAGTCCTTGTATATCTGAGCTATTCTATCCCCGACGTAATTTTTAGTGGTACCTGTGTCGATGAGCGCTCTGTATGTTCTTTGCCCTATTTTCAGTGATGCGAACAGTCGAATGTCATTGCTTGCTGGCTGTGTAACGGCGAAAACGAATGGAGTCGAATCTTGTTTTACAGACTGGGACGACTCCTTGTTTCTCCAGTCTGTAATTCGTTTCCCTGACGCCTGAAACAGCAGTCGCTGCTGTAAACTCCTTCTCTGCCGCAACGCGAACAAAACTTTTTCCATGGGTTTTTGCAGTTTTTACGGCTGTGACCTGGCATCTTGCATCTAAAGCATGCCGTTTTCGCTTCGTACTCTGCTTGGTCCGTGCGTCTCCAGTTTCCACGGCAAATCTGATTTGCTCGGGTCTTTTCGTCTTCTAGAGCTTCGTATTCTTGGGCTAAATCCTGTAATTCGGCTAAGTTTCCGAAATCCCGGCGGCGAGCATAAAGCTTATATTCTGGTAACAAATTTTTGTATATCCTTTCGAGTTCTTGGTTTTTAGAAAAAGATCCTTCTCGTCTGATTAATGTTTGAATCTCCGTGATATATCTATCTACTGGTTCGTTCTGTCTCTGTTTTCTGTTTCGGATTTCCCCTTCTAGTTGTAGCAAATATCCCCTGGGGTAGAAAGCTTTTTTAAAATCTTCGCTGAAATCTGTCCATGACTTCCAATTTTTGTTATTGTTTCTGTACCATAACAAGGCGTGGTCTCCTAATAATTCTGGTAATGCTCTTAGTAGATCTTGTTTATCGATCTCGTAGGCCAAGCTTAATTCGTCTATCCTCTCTAAGAATTCTATTGCATCCGAATGTTTCTTGTCGAAGTGTGTGTTCCACTTTCGTACTTGATTTAGCAATTCTGGTTGCCCCATTTGTTTCGTTATTGTTAATTCCTGTAATTGTCTTCGGATGCCCGAAATTTCCTGGGCCAGTGTGTCGGATTCTGTTCCCTTGGAAGTTTTTTCTTTTGGGATTGTTCCTGTAGCTTCCTCGCGATTTTTAAAATAGGTTCTGAGTCGTGTTCTCAATTCGTCGATGGTTCCCTTGGGATCTAAGCCGTATTTTTCGGCCTCGCTCTGCAATTTCTCTTTGCAAAGTCGGTTTATCCACGACGTACCTGTTACTGAGTCTGTGTCTTTATCTGTCGGCATGTTATTAATTTTTGCTCGGGCGCCAGTTTGTGATGGGTAGCTCTTTCGGGGCGACAGACTCAGTAAAACACAGGTTTGAAGTAAAAATAAATCTATTAATTTAGTATATCTACAATAAATAAAAATAAAAGGAATTCTACGTTGTGTACTTATACAATGAATAAAACTAAAACGAATTCTACTGGATCCCGTGATGAACGAAGTCCTCGGCGAACGTCTATAAAAGAAAAGAAATTAATTAGTACTACTAATAAGAAACGAAATGGGGGAAATCGATCGCGCGCAGATTTATACTCGCTTTCGCTTCAATTCAGCGAAAGCTCCGAATATGCTCGCAAAACAAAATATTTAGCTGTGCAGACCCATGGCAATGTTCAATACACAATGCCGATGGGTTCCGCTTGGCTAAGGACAGAATATGATCCTCAATACGGAAATCTCTCTGTCCCGGTTGGTTCTGTGCAGATCCGCGGTAATGCTCAATACGCAACACCGATGGGTTCCGCTTGGGAGGGAGCCTAGAGCGCTAGCTACAAGACTGTCTAATTCCGCTATTCACACGCCTTAAATAGCCGTTTGAATCCCACTACGCCGTCAGGTTGTAGAAGTGGATGCGCAAATATTGACACTCCCACGGTTCGAACTGTTAAACGATCAGAGCATCGTTACAAAGTCACTAAAGCACTAAATACACAACCGTATTCATATTCATATTCAACATAGTGATCACTGTGATCGTACCTAATATCGACAGCAATCCTGCTTTCAGGTGAATATGTCGATCGTCGTCCAGCACCTCTAGGCAACTACACTTGTGCTATGGCACAAAATTCAATTGGGGTGTAGATGTATTTAGTAGCCAAATAAGATGAGCCACCACCATTTGTTGCCTCTAATTCCAACTCTATAGACATTTGTACTCGCATCCATTTCATTGGTACCCCCATAAATGCATTTTATTTTCCAAAAAAATTAGGTCTATAAATCCCTATTTTCTTTATTTTAGTCGATGAGTAGCGGCTTGCATTCGATACTGGAAAAACTCTATGAACAGTTGAGCAGAGTCTTTAACTCTGCGTATGTTTCCTGTGCTCTTCTTGATGTTCTACTCATAATAATATTAATATCATCGGTACAAGCGGCCAGTTAAAACGTTCGGTTGGTCAGTAGGTTTCCTCATCCAGTTTGCATTTGCCAAACCGCATACTACAGTGCCAGGTTAAACAAAGTTTGGGTCAGCCCATCTCACTGCTTTAGTCCCTGCGAAATTTTGAAAAAGTCTGTCTGGTAGTTTTTGTATTCGTACACATGACTCAGTTTCATCAAATGTGGCTTTAATGAGTCTAATTAGCTTGTGTGGTATTGCCAATTCAGCCAATATGTAGAGTTTGTTCCTTTTGATTTTGTTATATGCCTGTTTGAAAACATGTTGTGATCATCAATGTTTCCATGATTTACTTAAGATCTGTTTGACTGTAAATATTTAATCCAGTATCAATCTTCCCCGTCGAAAGCCCGTCTAATAATCTCTAATAATATTTTCTGCTAGTGGTTGAAGCAGCTTGTTTATAATATAAGTGAGGACTTTATATGCTGTACATAGTAGAGAAATTCCACGGTAGTTTTTGCACTGGAGTTGTTCTCCTATTTTTACAGATCGGGCGTACTATACTTTTCTTCCAGTCATCGACTATTTTCTCTTTTTGTCATATGTCTTTGATGAGCACGTGGATGTGACTACTAGGTGGTCGCCACCTATACTATACAATTTTGCTGGTATTTTGTCAACTCCCAAGGTTTTATTGTTTTTCTGGGCCTTAATAGCCTCGAGAATTTCCTTTGTGGTTGGAGCTGCTACTTCATTCTCTACTTTATTCTCTTCTACGTAGTTCGTACTTATTTCATCTCCCATGTCTTCTTGTTTACCAGTTAGCACCTGAAAATAATGCTTCCAAGTTTCTGTGACTTTCTGTCGGTTACTAATTATTTGCTCACTTTCATCTTTACATAGACTTGTTTGAGGTTTGTTCTACTTCTTATCTTTTTTTAGGTATTTGTAAGCCTTTCTTATTTCGTGGTTTTTGAAATTTTCTTTCATTTTTTTATTTGTTAATTTTTAAATACTTTTTTTTATTTCTAAATATCTTGTCTGCTTTCCGTCTTGAAACTTCAAATGATATTCGTCTTTCCCGTGTTCTTCTTGTTATATACATTTTGTGTGCTTCATTTCTTTCCTTTATTGCTTGTCTGCACTCTTCATCGAACTATGCTAATCTTCTTGCATTTTTCTTATTTCCCAGGGTGGACGCTGTCGCTGTCAATACTGCTGTTTTTATATTATTCCATTTGTTCTCTATGGAGTGCAGTTCTAGCGTCTTTAACTCATTTTAGACTTCTTCTTTGAACTTCTCTTTACATTCCTGAATCTTCAGTTTTTCCTAGTCCAGTTTGTTTGTTCTTTGTTGTCTTTCGTTTTTTTCTTTGTTAACTCTGCATCTAAATTTGGTTTATAGTAAAAGATGGTCTGACCCGCAGCATGCTCCTCGTCGGATTTTCACATCTGAGATACTACTGGTTGTTCTTTTGTCTATCAGCACATGGTCGATTTGATTGGTTATGGTTCCATCTAGTGAAATCCATGTCATTTTGTGTATGTCGTTATGTGGAAAGCATGTGGAACTTATAACCATGTATTTACAAGTGGCAAAATTTATCAAAAGCTACCCATTTTCGCTTGTTTCATTATGCAGTGGATGTTTTCCTGTTGTGGCATAGAACTGCGGCTCCTTGCCTATTTTAGCATTCATATTACCCAATATAATGTTGATGTCATTTTTGGGCGCATTGTTATATACTATCTCCAGCTGTTGGTAGAAACTTTCCTTTATATGGTGTTCTTGTTTTTCTGTTGGGCAATAAATGTTTATTATTGTAAGGTTTAGGAAGTAGGTGCAAATTCTTAACTTGCATATACTTTGACTGACTGCCTGGAAGTCTATGATTTTTGACTTAAAATCATTATTCACCACAAATGCAACTACACATTTTTTGCTTCGTTGTTCCTCCCCACTACACATAATTGTGTGCGTTGGACTGTCCCTGGCAACTTTCTTCAGCCATCTTATCTTCAGAAGAGCAGTAATCATAAGCTTATATCTTTTTAGTTCTAGCAGAAATGCTGTTTGAGTTCCTGGTTTATTTAGGGTCCTCACATTCCAGTTTCCAAATATATAGTCCATCTCTCGTAGCTTGAGTCGTTTTCGAAGGTTCCGTCTTGTATTCCGAAGCAAATGTTCAGGTTTCCTAACAGTGTGTTTTTTTCCGGGAGTGGGTTTTCAGCCCACTGCCCAACCTTCCCCCTTTACCCGGACTTAGGACCGGCAGTGATGACTCCTGAGCTACTTGATCCACCCATTTGACACCACAGGTGGAATTAATAACTTTTTTACTTGCATTTAATTTTAAATATTTTCCTAGCAAGTCCTTTTTCCCGTTTTCGCATATTGTCCCCAATGTGGGTTAAAAAATTAAGCGAGCTACGAAGATAAACAGTAAGTGTACCTTACACCATGAAGTTGACGCAGTTTGGCAACTATATAATAATAATTCAGCCACAAAAAACTGGACAAAACTTGGCTTCAAGACCTCCTTTATGATTAATCCAACTAAGAATAAGGTGAAATCGATATCTTTCTTAGTCTCCAAACCTATAACACATTTACTTAGCCTATAACGGTAAAGATTTTCAATATACTTTATTCCAAAAATAAGTGAGAATTGCAAAAAGCCACAATAGTTTAGACTGTTAATTGCCTGTTGTTAAAAAACCACAATATTAATAAAGGTGCACATAGGTTTTTATTTTCCAAAGCATCGCAGTAACAGTAACACCGACCAATATTGTTGAGTGACATCCTTAAGTCTTCCGGAAAATACCTCGTAATCCAGTCATCGATTTTACGCCAGCCAAGTCCCTTTATTGAGTTTAACACTAACACGGCAAAGCTAGCATCCGTCCACTCTTTGACAAGCGAACACCTTCGTAATAAATCAATTTAATTTTGTCGCAAACTCTACACCGTCAATAAAAATATCATATTTGGCTAGCGTATGACATTTGCACGAGAAAATTTACGACATTGTCGACAAAAAGTGACACGATGCGGAAAATAGGGTTTTATTAAAGCAAAGCAGAATAGTATATTTATTATTTGTGAATTTTATGAAAAAATGTATCGACAATAATCACTCTCCCTCACACACACATGCGTATATATATATATATATATATATATATATATATATATATATATATATATATATATATATATATTATATATATATATATATATATATATATATATATATGTGTGTGTGTGTATATTATGATCAGCTTTTCTTGCTAAGTTGACTTTTAATTATTAACTTATTATTAACTTAATTACTTTTGACTCAGACAGTTTTGAGTATACCAAAAGATAATAAATTGAAGTGTAGAAAAAATATCTATCAAGATCTGCACATGGAATGTCAGAACTTTATACAAAGCAGGAAAAATTCACAATGCAATACAGGAGATGAAGAGAATGCATATTGAAATCATGGGAATAGCAGAAATGAGATGGCCAGATTCTAAAGAAATACAAATGGAAGATCACAAGATATATTACTCGGGAAAAAGTGATGGATCACATGAATATGGAGTCGGAATAATCGTATCACCCTAGGTTGCCAAATGCGTTACTAACTTTACACCAATATCAGAGAGAGTGATGTTACTACTAGTATAAGCCAACCCTATTAATATAAACATTATCCAAGTCTATGCTCCCACTGCAGACAAAGGGGAGAAAGAAGCAATTAAGTTCTATCAGAACATCAACAGTATCATACAGAAAATTCGATTTTAATGCCAAGATTGGAGCTGGAGATAAGACACAGTACATTGGAGCACATGGACTTGGAGTCAGAAATGAGAGAGGAGACCTCCTAGAATATATAATATTCGCAGAATACTCAGAACTAGTTGTCAGCAACACATTCGTCCAATTACAACCTCGCAAGCTGTACACGTGTAAATTCCCTCAAAACAGACCTGGGAGAATTATTAAGAATCAGATAGACTACATTTTAGGAAATAAAAGATTCCGAAACAGCTTTACGTCTGTCAAGACTTATCCTGGAGTAGACTTGGAGATAGACCACGTTCCACTAGTGGGAATATTTGGAGTCAAACTCAAAACAGTGCAGAAAAGGAAAGCACAATCATACGACCTACGTATGCTGAAAGACCTTGATACGAGGAAGAGAGTCCAAGTCACTTTAAACGAGCAAGTGACTGCAAGTAGAGACGAATCGAATGAAGAAAAAATAATGGATGACAGATGAGATGCTGAAGCTAATGAACGAAGAAAGAGAAGCCAAAAATGACCCAGACAAATATAAAACCATAAATATATTAATAAGAACTAAAATCAGAGAAGCGAAAGAAAATGAAGCAGGTGAAAGATGCGAAGAAATTGAGACTCTGCAGTCTAAGTACGATAGTCACAATGTACATAGGAAAGTTGAAAAACTCAGAGGGGGACTAAGAAGAAGGCAAAAAGAAAATATAACTAATTCTGATGGAAACATCATCTTGGACAAACAGAATAAAATAAGAACGTGGAAAGAATATCTAGAAAAACTGTTTGAAGACCAAAGAGGTAACATCTTTGATTGACCAAGAATATTACAGCAGGAAGTTTAATCCGCACTAATACAGTTAAAGGATGGCAAAGCGGCAGGCCCTGACAATATACAAGCAGAACTACTCAAACTAATGGACAACGAATCAATAGCAATAATCGCAAAGATATTCAACAACATATACAACTCTGGAGAAATACCAACACAAAAGCCGAAATCTGAGTTTATTGCACTTCAAAAAAAAACAGGAGCCAAAAAATGCAATAATTACCGTAGTATAAACCTCATGAGTCATCTCCTAAAATTGTTCCTGAAGATAATTCATAAGAGAATCTACAAGCTATGTAAAAGTCAAATTTCTCCCAACCAGTTCGGGCTCACAAATGCTGCTGGTACTAGAGAGGCTTTGTTCTCAGTACAAGTCTTACTCCAGAGATGCAGAGACGTCAACTGCGACGTATACGCATGGTTAATTACGAGAATGCGTTTGATCGAGTACAGCACGCCAAGATGATACAAATACTAAAGGAAATAGGAACTAACAACCATGATCTGAAAATAATTAGAAATATTAACTGGAATCAGACAGCAAATCTCAGAGTTGAAGATGAACACACTGACTATATGAAAATTATGCGTGGAGTGAAGCAAGGCTGTATTTTGTCACCTTTAATCTTCAATCTGTACTCTGAAAGAATATTTACCGAAGCTTTGCACGAAACTGAAAAAACTATTCTACTAAATGGTTACCGGCTAAACAACATCAGATATGCAGATGACACCATAGTATTTACGAACAACTTAGAAGACCAACAAGTTCTTATGAACAAAATCACGTATTACAGTCAACAATATGGATACAATATAAACGTTAAGTAGATAAAACTTATGATAATTAGCAAGAAATGGATAACAGATGGTCAACTCTACGTCAAACAATCCCCTGTAGAAAGAGTGACGCACTACAACTACCTCGGCACCATAATACATAAAGAATGGACCAACAACCAGGAGATTAGAGCACGCATCGGAAAAGCTAGATCCACCGTTAATCGGATGGAGACTTTCTTCAAGAGTCACAACCTCTCTCTTGATACAAAAGTAAGAATGTTGCGATGCTACGTCTTCTCTTTCTTTTTTTATTTTATTGAATCGTGGACCTTGAACGAAGATATGTGCAGAAAACTGGAAGCATTTAAGATGTGGCTATATCGGAGAATGCTTAAGATCCCGTGGACTAACCGAATCACAAATGAGGAGGTCCTGAGAAGAATTAATAAGAACCGAGAGGTACTGACCACCATCAAATCTCGAAAATTACAGTTTCTCGGACATATTATGCGAAATGAATTCAGATATGCTATCCTTGAAGCTATCCTGCAAGGAAATATATTTGTAAAACGAGGTTTAGAAAGAAGAAGAATATCTTGGTTAAAGAACTTCAGAATCTGGTTCAATACAACATCTATGCAGCTTTTACGCGCTGCTGCAGAGAAGATAAAGATTGCCATGATGATTGCCAACATTCGTAAAGAATAGGCAAATCAAGAAGTAGAATATATATATATATATATATATATATATATATATATATATATATATATATATATATATATATATTAACCTAGAGCGAACATTAATACTATTGCAAGAATTAATATTAAACTCAACAGTCTTCTGGGGCTGAATCGCGTCGATTTTCATTGCGCCAAGCTTTCGACATCCTCTTTGATATCTTCTTCAGGGTTTTCGAGGTCTCAGTCTTGCAAGCCCCCACACACTGTCAGGACTCTTGTCAAATTGTTTAAATCTCAAATAATCAGTAGTTTTCATTGTTTTTTTAATTGAAATAATTTTCAAATATACCAGAGTGAATCATTGCTACATTCATTTTAAATTGTGTAATTACATTTAATACGGATTAAACTGTACTAGTAACAAAAAGACTAATGTTAAAAATTTGTTTACTCGAGTACTTAACTTTGTAAACCGATATGTCTTAAAGGTAATCCCTTTGCCTGCGTATGTTCTATTACTCTAATCTCCTTTCCGTCATTCTGTCAGAGAAACGGGGAAAGAACCATCAGCAAATTGCTCAACTATTAAATAAATCTTTCCCAAAACACTTTCACCTTACACTCAGTATTAATTAAAGGAAAAGAGGAGACAGTCGAGGTAGTTAAATGTACTAATAGGGCGACTCAGAGGCGTATCTAATATCAAAGGAAATTAAATCCTCTGCATGCTGGATCTAAGATAGCGCATGCTAAAGATAATTATTATACTATCAAAGGCCGAATGAATTTTTAATATAAACCCTCTGTGAATGGTTTAAACATTTAACTAGTAATATAAATACTCTGGTTTTACCGCTATGTCTTGTAATTTTAAATACATACACGGATTATTTAATTATCTTTAGATCTCTTTTGGTTTACCTTTTCAGCCCAGACCTTTTTAACAACAGAAAAACTATTTAAGTATATTTTTGAAAATATACAGTGCCTTTTAGATCAAACTATCCACCTTAACTAACTTTTGAACTTTTAATTTTTAGGCAAAACACAAAAACACGTAAATTAATATTTGAAGGGGTAGACATTATATCATATTTGAGGAGCATACATGCAAAAACCAATAAATCCATTTTTTAAATTTTTTAACCTGAATATGTATTCATAGCAATTTAGTAGCCCCCTCTGTTTTTAGAATATAAAATTCCAACAAAAACCGATATTTTCCCTTTAAAGTGATATACAAAGTTGACCGGTCCGAGCAAATGCCGATAAATCCAAATTTCATAATAATCTGCGTACTTATAGCAGATTTCTTTATGCTGTTTCGGGCTTCGTTTTATAGTAGTAGCATAAACAAAAAAAATACTTCTTTTCCTATGGTAGTAGTTTGTAAATTATAAACGAGTGGACTGTAATACCTTAATCACGTTGTCGGAATTAAGGGGTAAAGGATTAAGTGATTATGTTACGTTGTTTATGAATTACGTATTAAGCAGTTGTTTAACACATTGGCTGCCACAAGGATCACCGGCGATCCTAACTAACAGATTACAATTGTGCCATTAGGATCACCGGTATTACTTGTGCGTATTTAACTTTCAGAATTATTATAACGGTCGGCACTGTGAGGACGCTCAACTAGTTTTACTGTGGCACACTGGGAACCCATAGCTAGCTTATGTTATTTTGTTAGGCTCGATAATGTCGTAAATAGCTTGTAACGACAGTTGATAATAAGGCGTTGTAGAAACGATTAGTGGCATTTATTATCAAGTTTTTCTACGGAATTTTTTGGTGAATTTGAAATTATATGAAGTAAGTATATGTAGTTTATTCGTTTTAAAATCTTGTTGCTTGAATATTTGTAAGGATAAACAAAATATTACAGTATTTATTTTACATAACCTTAAATGTTTTTGCTTACATTTAATTATGAATGAATGAAAATGGTGATAGTAAAGTTACTTTTTTTAATTGGAATTTGTCTTTCAGATCATGGATAATTTACCAAGCACAAGTAAAATGCGTCGTCTGCCAAATAAAAATAAAAAGTTGACAGAGGCGGAGTTGCTCAAATTGTTAGAGGAGGATTCTGATGAATGTGTGTTATGCGGTTCAGAGTACAACCCGAGTGACGAAGAAGAATCTGATATAGAAGATGAATGTAACAGTGATTCAAGCTTATTAGATGAAAATGCACGACAATCGGTAAAATCTAACGACCAGCAAAATAATGACGATGAATGGTACGAAGTTGACTGTACTTATTTACGTCTCGATATACAGTTTCCTGGTAATGAATCATATGTCGATGATGATATAGGTATCCTCAAAATAGAACCGAACTAACTCCTTTTCATGTATACAGGAAACTGATCGGTGATGAAATTTTACAACTTATTGTAGAGGAGACTAACAGAAATACTGCGCAAGTAAAAAATGCACAACGTTATAGCAGATCATCCAGAATTCATGCATGGAAACCTACCAATAAA
The DNA here is from genome assembly GCF_040954645.1 of Diabrotica undecimpunctata. Classification (NCBI taxonomy): domain Eukaryota; kingdom Metazoa; phylum Arthropoda; class Insecta; order Coleoptera; family Chrysomelidae; genus Diabrotica; species Diabrotica undecimpunctata. The sequence goes on along the minus strand of NC_092807.1, from coordinate 28,744,731 downwards.
GAAGAAATTTTAAAATTTTTGGGTTGTGTTATGTATATGGGAGTTGTCAAGCTTCCCAAAATTGCTGATTATTGAAGTAAGTCACCATTGTATAATTTTACTTTTATTTCTTCTGTAATGACTAGAAACAGATTTCAGCTTCTTTTGAGATTCTTGCATTTTGCTGATAACACGGCTGCTTTGCCAAACGATCGTTGCCATAAAATTAGAAAATTATTTGAAATGACACAATTACGTTTTGCCCAACAATGTAATCCTGGCTCAATACTAGTTTTTGATGAAAGTATGATTCCCTTTCGAGGAAGACTACTTTTCAAACAATATATACCTTCAAAGCGTCACCGCTATGGCTTGAAACTGTTTAAATTATGTAATCCTGCAGGTTATACTCTGAAAATGATTATGTATACGGGAAAAATGGCTAATAAAGGGCAGGATTTATCCGGAAAAATTGTACTAAATTTAACAAAAGACTATCTACAAAAAGGAAGAGTTTTAATAACAGATAATTACTATACGTCTGTGCCTTTAGCAAAACAATTCTTAGATGCTAATAGTCACTTATTAGGGACACTACGTAAATATAGAAAATATATTCCAGAAGATATAATTTCCGCAAAATTAAAAAAGGAAAGATATTTGGAAAGAAACATCGTGATGGCATTGTAATAGGCAAATGGCACGATAAACGTGATGTCCTCTTCTTGACGACCAGACATGGAATCGACATGAAAGAGACAGGTAAACATAAGAAAGATGGTGTAGCTATAATTAAACCTGAAGCAATTATAGACTAAAACAAAGGAAAAGATGGTGTTGATGTCTCAGATCAACTCGCAAGCTATTTCTCACCTCTGAGAAAAAGTGTTCGCTGGTACCATAAAGCTGCAATTAAAGTTTTATTGAATACGGCTGTCTTCAATAGTTTGATAATATATAATTCCTTCAACACACCAAAACAACAAGTTATCTCATTTCGGGAAATGCTAATCCTAAGTTTAGTCAATTACAGTTCGATGCCTGAGCCTATTACTACTGTAAAGCATATGCTTGTTACAGTTGACGCCAAAACTACAAACAATAGGAAGAAGTGAAAACGTTGTAACTAATGTTACACTAAAACAGTTGCAATAAAAGGCAACAAAAAAGCTCAAAAGAAACCCAAACTTGTTTATACATTTTGTAATGTTTGTGAAAAATTTTACTGTGTGACATGTTTTACTAAAAAGCATTAAGTTGTTCACGATCACCGGTGATACTAGTGGCACATACGTGTGTAATATGTTAGTGCAGTGCCATTAGGATCACCCGTGATCTTGCTATTTTTTTCAAAAAAAATTGTAAGAATGTAAACTTACATTGTATTATTAACCATTTGTATGAATAAATATTGTTTTGTAAGCATTTTTCACTTTGGCACCTGGTGAACGTATCTAACACTCTTATGGTGGCAGCCAATGTGTTAAAATAACTCTCTTAGCTTTAACAAGAGAAGCAAGTGTGTTGGAAATTAGTATGGGGAATAGGAAATAAAAAGAAAAGTGAGACCAAGCGGCAAAAATTACAAAAGCAAAGGTAACAGGTAAAAAATATTTGGAAAACTTTACAAGAGTGAAGAGCGCAAGCATAATGGCCCTACTTATCACTGCAATAGCCTCGTTGAAAGTGACATTCGAGCAATTCAAAATAAATTTTTTGAAAATAATATGAAGTCGGAACAGGACATCAAATTGTGTCATTACATGCCAGTAGTTTCAATTAAAAGGAAAAGATCGACAACAGAACGAGCAGTCAAGGGGCGTTACTTTTCCATACACTACTTCTTGTCAAAAAGAGTTAGCAAGAAAAAAGTACAAATGTGCCAGGCATTTTTCTTAAAATGTGTGAATATTAAAAGAGATCGCATAAACTACGTTGCAACATTGTCAGATGGAAATATCCCAAAAGAAAATCGGGGTGGAGATCACGTGTCTACAAAATCTGTTAATAAGAATAAAATAAGAGTTTATTGGTAAACTTTAAGAAAAAAAACTCATTATAAGAGAAAGAAAGCAAGACGAATTTATTTGGCCGCTGATCTAAGCATAAAGAAATTACATGGCATGTACTTCACTCAATGCGATCCTGAACATAATGTAAACTTTTCTTTGTTTAGGAGGATATTCGTTAATATATGCTCACAATATACTAGACTTAAATTCAAAATTAGAACTGAAATTAACGAGGTAAATAAAAGAGAGTTTCGTACTAAGTTAAGTATCCACTAAAAGAGGGCTAATGCTTTTTATAGTCTGCTAAACGAAACTCCTGAAAATTTTATTACATTCTGCTTTGATATGCAGCAGGTGTAGACTTTGCCCAAAACACCTATTAATAATGCGTTTTATGCAGATTAGCATGTATGTTTTTTACTACGTTTATAGCTAGTCCAAACATCTAACTTTTTTTACCTGCACTGAAGATCAGGCAGATAGGGGATCAATTGAAATAGGTATATATTTAGGGATTCTACAGTATTCACTGCCTTCCCTCGCTCAACCGTTTCCTTTTCTCTCTGTTGTCATATTCTCCATCATTTAGTCCTCTCTTACTAATGACGTCGTGTACTTCGTTCCTCCAGGATTTTTGGGGTCGTCTTCTTTTCCTCCTTCCTACGGGGCTCCATTCGGTTATTCTCTTTATTTATCTGCTGTCGCTAGTTCTTCTTACATGTCCATACCACTTTAGTCTTTTTGGTTCTATATAATAGTATGTCTGTTTCTATTGATGGTCTTTGCTTTATTTCAACATTACTTCTCCTATCCATTCTTGTTCATCTGCAGCATCTTGGCAGGTATTCCATCTCTGTCGCTACTATCTTACTGCTGTTTTTCTTGTTGATGATCCAATTTTTAGCCCCATATGTCATAATACTTCGCACTAATGTTTCATAAATCTGTGTTTTTGTCTTCATATTTAGGTGTCTTTTCTACCATATTGAGTTAAGTTGTCGGATTGCTGTTCTTGTTTGTCCTAATCTTTGTGTAATTTCTTCCTCTGTTGTTGCCTTTTTCGTGATTATAAACCCCAAGTATTTGAATTTATCCTTTCCTTTGATTGTTACGTTTATTTGATTTGTGGTCAAATTCTATATCATGATGAAGTGAAGAAGCTGCTAACACTACTTTATTTTTCTTCGGGACAAAGGACACCAAAGAAATGTCTTTTTTAAATCCGAAAATTGCGTAGTTTTTAGCTCTGTCTTTGGAATTCAAAAATATTGTCGGTATTTCTCTCTTGCTTTTACGAATAAGTCCAAGAGATGTTAACCGATGTTCATTAAGCCAATGTTCCATTAGCGGTACGACGGTAAACCAGTTGTCGAATGTAATGTTGCGGTTAGTACCACGGATTTAATTTACAAGCCTGTTTACTACATCAAACGGTCTATTACTAAATTGAAAAGGCCCTTCAGGCTGTGACCCAACATATACCTCTAAATTTAAAATATAGAATGTTTTGGCATCTACCAAGGCAAATATTTTTAATGCCATATTTGTACGGCTCATCGGGGATATATTGCTGAAAGGAACAACGTCCCCGAAAATATTCTAATTTTTTATCGATCGTCAAGTATCGACTAGGAATAAAATATTGTTGACAATTGGATACAAATCGATCAAAACAGCTAGTATAGCTGCCAGTTTATCTACTCTTTTTCGTTCCTTCTTCTCTATTTTCGATATTATCGAATTGTAGGCACTTTAAAAGTAATATAAATATGCGAAAATGGTTGCGTTTCGATTTAATTTGAGCTTCTTACCACTCCCTGACACGTGTTTCTGGGTCTTCCCGTCATCAGAGAGAGCTTTTTATTTTGACACATTTAACTTCAGAAATATAAATCTTTGCAGGGACATTGTTAGCCTCAAAATGTCAATTCCTGTTCCATCTGTAGCCCACAAATCCTCCAGATTTATTCTATTGGCTTTATAAACGCCTGATATATATAATAATCCGAAAACTGCACGAATTTCTTCTACCTCCATAGACTTTGTGATATATTTATGTTGGTCATTATAATTCTGAGCGACTAAACTGATTTTCTTAATAGTGTATTGGACGATATTTTCTACAATAATATTGTGGCAGCCGTACCTCAGCGGCTATGTTACTGGCTTAACAAGCTGGAGGGCCCCGGTTAAAATCCCGGCACCGACAAACTTTTCAATTTCTAATTTAACTAAGCTGCCACCGTGCTTCGGAGGTCATGTAAAGCCGTCGATCCCGGCTACGAAAGTAGTCGTTAAGTCACGTTAGGGGCGCTTGCGCGACCTGAAAATCCTTACACTAGACCTTAGCCAAAAGGTTACACGAACTTTACTTTTATTTTACAATAATATTATCAATGAATAATTCCCAGCAAGATATGGGCAACTTGCAATGTTTTGCATTATTTTGAACATCTGGAAGTAAAGTTATTAAATTTTCTTGTCGTGTTCTAACCGATTTATTAGGACAGTTCTTTGCCCATTTTGTTTTCCCATCCCGTCCGATAAAAAACTTAGATTGTCTTACTTTATTATCTTCAAACTTATTGTTGTCTTGAGAAGAATCTTTCGACGATGATTGATTTTCCTGATTAGAACTTCCAGGCTGACAATTTTCCACTGATTGAAGTTGGTTTTTTTTTAAATATCCTCACTGGGACGAAAGCTAACCTGCTGACTTTCATTTTCAGATTCACTTTCTGATTCTATCTCTGATCCAGTTAATTCATCCTGCCAAAGCTTCAAGAGAGCTTCTTGTTCTTTCTCCCAACTACACATATTTCTATATCTGAAATTAATAAAATCTGATCAATTTTCAATATTTCTACCAATTAAATTATGTTTCTGTTAAAAAAATAAAGATAAATAATTGTGCTATTATAAGAACTTACCTGTTAATAATTAACCGGTTTTGTGGGGTTAAAATTACCCAAAAACTAAATATTACTGCACTTCAACTGTGTGCTAGGGTTAAAATCACCCAAAAGTCCAAAGAACGCGACACCACTCGTTCAAATCTTATTTATATACTGAAATTTATGATGCAATACAAGATCTGTTATATTATGGGAAGGTACTCGTGGCGCCAGATGAATCTGGCGATGTTGCCACTATTTTAACAAGCGCTAATAAACGACGTGGGTGATTTTCACACACAACACAGTTGCCGTTTTAAATTATGGCAACTTAATAAGTAATAAATTTAGACTTTCTGGGTCAATTATGGACTTCATCAAAAAAACAGCAACCACAATAAATCTTCAAAATGTTACATAAATTTCGCTAAAAACCTTCGGGTGAATGCGGCTTTACTTTCTTAAATAAAAAAAATACAGTTGATGGCGACTTTCGATATTACTAGAAGTTATGAGAACTATCAATAATTTAGAGTTTATATCAGACACAATACATGCAGAAATGCAAATTTTCAATTCTGAAATCTGACTATTTTCACAGATAATTGTCAGGTGCTTTTTACGAAAAACTGTATATTGTATTCAACTACAATACCTCGTGTATGTTAGACTATCTTTTAAAGTTAAAAATCAAAATGCTTCTATTATTTATCCTGTTTTTCGGTTAGTACATCGTCAGTCACTGTATGATTAGTTATATTACATACAAAATAGAAACTATCTTCTTACTAGATTCAACAAATTTATTACACCTCCTACCCATATAAATACACTGGATAAGCATCATCAATCAATGTCTTCACGCTTCCTCGTTTGGATTATTCGGGATCGCAATAAGCAGACTTTCCTGTCGTATGGTCAAAATGGAAAGGTGTATGGTAAAGCGCTACAAACTAAGTTATATAAATTAAATTAGGTCCAGATGTGAGATATTGGATATCGTCCTGTCTGCTATGACCGAGATTGCCGTTCCGTAACGACATAGATGTTTCTGGGACGTAATAAAATTGATCATATAGGTATATATAAAAGGTGATGGTAAGAGATAAGATGGGATGATGCGGAAGGAATTGAATGTGATTTTGAAACAGGATATACGTTACTTTTGTGTCTATTAAAGTTTCTTTCTTACATCAACCAGTGAACAAAAGAGTATTAAAATTATACACTGGTCGTCAAAAGTAAGGGATAAAGTATTAAAATAAAATTGATTTTCAAACAAATTAATATTTTGAAATACATTTCACTGTTGGCATGTTAACATATTCCTTTTGGCTCTGCCCATAATCAGTATTTCCCTTAGTGAATAATGAGACAACTTGACTTGTCCCCTTATTCACGGTTAGCTTTTAATGTAACTAGCAACCAACTTAACACACATAACTTATAAATTAGTATGCAACACAAGACATAGTTGTGATTATTATTGCAAAATAAAAATATTTGTTTAAATTTAGTAATACCAATATAATAAGTGAAAATTAAAAATATCGATGGTAAGTAAAATCATAATTTATTTTTCACTGGTAGTTGTACAATATTTTTACTGTAATCTAGAATTATCCAGTTGTTTCTGTATGCATTGTACACAGAATAAATAAAACAAATGGGATATTGTTTTACAGATGAACAAGAGAATGTTCGTATATATTGTCCAGATAAGGAAACTGTATTAGAAAATTGCAATAAAAGATGTACAAATGCTGATAATTACTTGGAAGGGATTATACCAATGCAGAAAACCTTTCCTTCTGGTAAATAATACATAATTTTACTAAAAGTAGATACACGTAATACAAACTATGGAAAAAATATGAACAAAAATAAAATTCTCATTTAGTGTCGTTCTTTTGTTGTTTGCTAATAAAAATTTTATTAACTAATTTTATTTTTGTTGCATTTTCGAGCACCATGCCAGAGATGAGTCTGAGATGTCCTACGCCAGTAGCGTTGCTGCATCACTTCCAGATGAAATTCAAGATCTATTTAATTTTTCATCAGATGATAGTATTGCAGATCCAAATTTTGTCCCTGCGCAGAATGAAAAATATGATAGCTTTGCCAAGGAGAGCGATATAGTAGAAAGAAAAAAAAAGAAGAGCCAATTCAGAAGATATAAATAATACTGCAGTAGACAAATATTATTTAGACGGGCAAGTCTACGAGAAAGTTAAAGAACGCATGAACAAAGAAACGAGAAAAATGAGACAAGAGAGAGGAGAAAAACGAAATTTCGGTAAGGCGTATGTTACAAGAACTGGAAAAGAGATTAAACAAAAAAACTATGCAAGAACTGAAATTATATATAAATAAGTGCAAGGAAAAAATTAAGGATGAAGTTCGCTTGCAACTTTTTAAAGAATTCTGGGAAATGGGAAGCTACAATCGTAGGTTAGAATATATAGCTTCTCTCATGGATGTTAAAGACAAGAGTTCTATGCGAATTAGTTGTTCTGACCCAAGCAAACAACGGTACCTACAGCATACCATAATTTATCATTTCCCTCTTTATGGCGTTTGTTCTGTTGTTTGCAAGGATTGTTTTGTGAAAACTTATATTATTAGTAAGAAATTCATAGAAGTTATAGTAGCGAAAAAATGTTCTCAAATATCAGGCGTAATGGCATTCGACCAACGAGGATATCATGAAAATCGGAAAAGGGTATCAGATGATGAAAAAATAAGGCAAGGGATCACATTTTATCTATCCCATTATATGAAAGTACACAAGAAGGCAGTCATCGAGGAAATATTTACCTTCAAACTACATACTCACTTCTATTTATAAAGCTTACAAGAAGATGTACCTAGATAATTTTATCAATCGTAAAATGTACAAAAACATATTTCACAGCCTTAAAATTAGTATAAAGAAATCTAAGGAAGACACATGCGGTAAATGTGACAAATTAAAAATAAAAATTACTGTGTGCAATAATAGAATGAAATAAAACTACTCAAAGAAGAGTTAAACGAACACCATTTACAAGCTGATCAAGGATATAAAAACAAAGAAGACGATAAATTTCTGACTAAGGATAATGCCAAAATGAAAACTATTACTTTTGATCTCCAGCAATGCCTGCCAACACCAGACCTCCAAAGTGGTGAGTAGTTTTACAAGAGGTAATTGTGGACATTTAATCTTACAGTTCACGACTGTGGTAACTCACAAGCCCACTGCTATTTCTGGTATGAATCCTCAGCAAAACGGGGCGGAAATAAAATTAGTTCCTGTCTATATCAGTACCTAACAAAAGATTTATATCCCAAAGTTGAACACCTAATAATGTATTCAGACTGCTGTCCTGGCCAGAATAAGAACAGGTTCATAACAGCAGCTTGTTTAACTGCTTTACAATGCTCTGCAAATTTAAAAATTATTGAACACAAGTTTTTAATACCAGGTCATACACATATGGAGTGCGATACGGATCATAGTTTAACCGTTATGTCAATACCCAAGTACCTGATACGGGAGTCTATACCCGTGCTACCCAGGTACCCGGCATTGTTTCGGTAAACTTCGCTTGTACATTCCGAAAATAACAGACAATTGGGGATTTTTCTTTGTTTGCTATCAGTGTTTATTTAACTGTGCTTACAAGTTGTTAATATTTTTGTGACTATATGCGTGTTTTATGTTGTAATTACTTGTAATAATGGCAAGAAGAGAAGTGAGTGCTAGCGAATTTAGAAGGTAAGTTATTACTGTTTATTTTTACAATGTTTTATACATAGATCATTCAATTTTAGAATGACGTATGAAAAGCAACAGAAGTACTTGCAACAATTTATAGACGATATAGATGAGGAAGTAGACAAAAATATCGAAAACCAGGAATCAGATGAGGACTATGTTTCGCAAAGCAAACCGGATGGAGATGAAGCTTCTGACGTAGAGGACGTTTTTACTGATATCAATAATGAGATTGAAATCGATACCGACGGCGACGATAGTAGTGATGAAGATTTTGACGATTTTCAAGAAAGTTCTTCCCAAAATGATGTTCTGGTTGCAAAAGATAAAACGATTTGGCAACGAAAACCGTTTACTGCAAGTCGAACACTGAAACGTAACTGTATGCGTGAAAAAACGGACCCAGTACGTTCTACTAAAACTCTTTCTATTAAAGATACATTCAAATGTGTTTTCAGTGACGTAATGTGTGACATAATTATACGCGAAACCAATCGAAAATCTAATAGCGTTTGTGAAAAGTATAATGTTGAAAACCCCGACAAACCTCGAAATGTTTGGAAGTCACTCACAATAGAAGAATTTGATGCATACTTAGGTATTCTTATTACAGCAGGAGTACGGCATTCAAATTCAGAGCACTCGAAAGATTTATGGAAAACAGACTCTCATCCTTTGTACCGAGCAAGTATGGGCATAAATCGCTTTTGGAGCATCAGCAGATTCTTACGGTTTGACAATGACAAAACACGTGCAGAACGTTTGCAAAATGATAAAGCTGCAGCTATTACAGATATGTTCCATCTTCTCAATGATAATTTACATCGTAACTATGTACCGTCGGATTCTCTTACTGTGGATGAACAGTTATTTCCTTTTAGAGGTAGGACACGTTTCACGCAATATATGCCAGCAACACCTGCCAAGTATGGCATCAAGGTTTGGTGGCTTTGTGACGCCAATAATTCGTATCCACTTACTGGACAAATTTATACTGGAAAAAATTCGACTGGACGTGAAACTAATCAAGGTGAACGCGTAGTAAAAGATTTGTGTTACCGATACAAAAATTCTGGACGAAACATAACAATGGATAATTTTTTCACAACTCTTCCACTAGCCCGTCTCCTGTTGTCTTGGAATTTATCATTAGTTGGTACTTTGAAAAGAAACAAACCATATATTCCACAAGAAATGCTGCCTTCGCCAGAGCGTGAGCCTGAACCGTCATTACACGGATTCAGTGCAGATCGTGTTACTATTTGTTCATATGTACCAAAAAAGAAAAAAAGTGTTATCTTGCTGTCAACAATGCATGACAAGGATAATGTAAGTGGCCCAAAAAATAAACCTAAAATAATTCAGTTCTATAATACAACTAAAGGAGGCGTAGACAACATGGACAAAATGGTTTCTCATTATTCCACTAAACGCAGAACTTTGCGTTGGCCAGTAGCCTTCTTTTACAATAGCCTACACGTAGCTTGCCTAGCAACCTATATAATTTATACAGAGAATAATCCACAGAGTTCTACTGAAACCAGTAAGCGTAGAATTTTTCTACAAGACAACTAGTGATGCCTGCAATTTCTGCTAGATCTAAAGTACCAAATGTATACCGAAATTTGTCATCACGGTCAGGAATTGAGTGTATGTTAGGAAAACCTCTACCTACAGATTCAAGTAATACTGCAGAGTCATTACCACTTCGAGATTCCACTGGACGCCTCAAAATTGTTGGAAACTGCTACATTTGTATGTCTTTAGCGAAAAAGTGGCTAAGAAAGACACGAAAATCATGTAATGTTTGTAATCGTCCACTATGTAACGAACACTCAGTAAATATAAGTAAGTGTGGACAATGTGTTTAAAATGTAACTTTTATTTACGTTTCCATATCACTTTTATTATAAAAAAAAACTAGACAGACCTTCATAATTTACTAAACATTAGTGTTACCCGGGTGCCACGGGTGTGGACGTAATGGTGTAAAAACTTTGACAGGTAATTTTAATATATTATATGCATTTTTTTCTTTGGTTTTTATTATAAATCTCTTCGTTCTAAATAATTTTAGGAATAACTAGAAGCTCGAATAAAAATATTTATACTATCGTCAATGATTCAGATAAAACAATTACCAAGGATACCCAGGTACCTGGGTATAGACACAAAGGTTAATAGAAAAAAAGAAAAAAAGAAAAAAAAATAGTAGTCAAATAGAACATCCACATGATTGGGCTCAACTAATTCGGCAAGTAGGCTGGTAACGTCAATTGTTAGTTACAGAAATGAAGCGCTCTGCGTTTCTTAATTTTGGTGGCTTATTTAATTCTGTATTAGTTAACCGCAAAACTGATACTCAAAATAACAAGATAAACTGGAGACAATTTCGTTGGTTACGGTATAAAAGATCTAACCAGTTTCAATACAAGTTGTCCTTTGACAAAGAAGAACCTTTTAAGACCGTGAATTTAGGAAAGAGGTGAAAAGCAGATATAAATTTATTTCCCAAGAACGCATCTAACAAGCCTGTGCCGATAACGATAGAAAAGAAAAAGCACCTGATGGAGTTACTGCCGTATATATCAGAATCACTGTGGGATTTTTACAAAAATCTACCCACAGATAAAGACTTAGCTGATGTGCTCCCGGATTCATCAACTTCTGACGGCGATTAAAAGTCTGAAGTATCTTTTAGCTAGATTTGTATGCATAAGTAATTTATGTTTATTGTTTTAGTACATAAATACATGTAGCACTATATAAGTAAGCTTGTATTACCGTAATAAAATTTTTCATTATCCTGTGTTATCATTATTATGTTCAATTACAAAGGGGGTAAGTCATGTGAGTGTTTGTGAAAAACGAGGTAAGTCAAACAAATATCGTTTTAAACATATTTTTTTCCCAAATACTTAGCAAAAAAATTTTAAGCCATGTTGGAAAAGTACATGTAAAAACAAATTTCAAGTAGATTATCATTCAAAACATCTGTAAAAAAAATCATTTTTTGTAAAATTTTAAATAGTATTTTTCTCGTTTTCACATTTTATGACTTCCTCCTTTTCATACGCAACTGCGATTTATATTAATATAAATATCTGTTATATTTTATTAATTCTAAATTATCCCTAATAGCGTTGCGTAAATATAGGTGACCGGGTAATTAATTAGGTTGCCCACGGCGTGCGATACGCACAACGATATGGAGCCCTCCATCTTATTAGTTCAAGAACATCAAGGCTTCGACACCTACGTGAGTGGTGTATGATAGCCAACGTTTAGCAATGAACATGATACGCAAAAAGAAGACCCCTATGGTTAAGAACACAACTATTTTTTTATTTTATCTATTCAAATTTTTTTCATATGAGAAATCGATACAACGCTGGAAGAGATAGATTAGTGTAAAATATTTTATATTCTTTTAATTATGCAAATATTAAATGAAACTACTCATCTGAAATCATGCGCCGTAAATGGTAAAATGTAGACGAAATCACGTGCCTGTCATGAATTCTAGGAAATTTTGAATTCGATAACACAGGTCTGCGACATAAAAATTGTTTAAAATTGAATAAGTGATTTTTATAGTATTTTCAACGCTAATTTTGGGAAAAATAGTGAAAACATTCCATCACGTACAGTTATTCCACAAACTGCTTGTCTATTTTTAGCTTCTTTTCGATATTTTTATACATAGTTCCGTACTCTAGTAAGTTTGAATTTTTGTTTTTTTGGATCTTTATGAACTGTTTATTAAGCCCATAGTACTTTTAATAAGTATAAAAAATACTCTAAGGTATTTTCAGTTACTTAGCTGTTTTTTTACTATACAAGTTTTACGTAAAATAAAGAGTTGATTAGGAGAAACCAGCATTATTTTCATGTCGGTACTTGTCCATTGCCTCCCCTCCCTCGCCATCCACTTACTGACTCACTGAGCATCTTTTATGTCAGTGCCTGTCTGCCACAGTGCCCATCCCCCTCTCCATTACCAAGCAGTGAGCTTCTGCTACCTGTTCTTCAGTTCACAGTATCTCTTTACTCTGTGCTGTTCACGTGCTGTGGTTACTAGTGATTTGTAGTAGTGATTGTGAGAGTAGTATTAAATGATATCTCGGGACACATGGATAGTTGGCAATAAAGTGTGAATCAAATAACTTTCAGTGATTTTTTATCGAACTACAAAGAACATAAATTCAAGGCATCAGCCTAAACAGATTGTTTTCTTGTGGTGTGAAGTTGTTTTATGAAAAATGGCTACCAGAGGATGTATCAACTCATCAGATTGCTTCTGCTACATTTGTGGTAACTATACAGTTAAAAAGCAACAAAGAAACATTTCCAATTTTGTTGAAAAGGTATATTTTGCCTATTTTGGTATAAAGTTGGGTGATCAAGACAAGTCTTGGGCCCCACACAAAGTTTGTTCAGTGTGTGTTGAAGAACTGAGACAATAGTTTCAAGGTAAAAAGCAGTCATTTCGTTTTGGAATACCAATGGTTTGGAGGGAGCCCAAAAACCATAGTGATGACTGCTATTGTTGTTCTTGCAATGTTCAAGGTTACAATTTGAAAAACAAAAAGGATATTTCTTACCCAAACATCTAATCAGCCATTCGGCCTGTTCATCATGGACCTGAAGTACCAATATCCTCTCCCCAGTTTCTTTTAGATGACCACGAGCCATTGGCTGAGCTAGGTGAACGTGAAGAAGACAGTGATGGCTACGATCCTGGCACAACCGATCCCGTTCCATTCTCACAATCTGAACTGAATGATTTAGTTAGAGACCTAGGTCTTCCTAAAGACTCGGCAGAACTTTTAGGGTCTATATTAAAAGATAAAAATATGTTGGCTCCGGGTACGTCCTTTTCTTGGTATCGTTCCAGGGAAAAGAAGTTTGTATCTTTTTTCTCTCAAGAAGGTGACTTGGTGTTTTGCAGTGATGTTCCTGGACTTATGGCACGTTTTAAAATAGAATATGCTCCTGATGAGTGGAGACTTTTTATAGATTCTTAAAAAAGAAGCCTTAAAACAGTGCTTCTACACAATGGCAATAAGTATGCTTCTATGTCAGTTGGACATTCTGTTCACTTGAAAGAATGTTATGAAAACCTCGAACTGGTTTTAAACAAACTCTGCTATTCAGACCATTAATGGACACTATGTGGTGATTTGAAAGTGATCTCAATGCTGCTTGGTCAACAAAGTGGTTATACAAAGTTCCCTTGCTTTCTCTGTGAATGGGACAGTAGAGACAGAAAGCAACACTACATTAAAAAAGTTTGGCCCTTGAGAAAAACCTTACAGGTGGGGGTTAAAAATGTTGAGAGGAAAAGCCTTGTGGATCCCAAAAGGGTATTACTACCACCACTCCACATTAAGTTGGGGTTAATGAAACAATTTGTAAAGGCGTTGCCAAAAGAAGTGGAGTGTTTCAAGTATCTTTGTGGACAGTTTCCTGGTTTATCCGAGGCAAAACTAAAGGAAGGAGTCTTTGTCGGACCAGACATTAGAAAACTGATGAGAGATCCCAATTTTATGGACAAAATGGAAACAAACGAAAAAGCAGCATGGACATCTTTTAAACTAGTTGTTACCGGTTTCATAGGAAACAAAAAAGATCCTAACTACAAGACAATCGTCGCAGCCATGCTCGACAACTTTAAGAAGCTGGGATGTAACATGAGCAATAAAGTTCATTTCCTCCATTCACATCTAGACTACTTCCCTGCAAACCTTGGTGATGTAAGTGAAGAGCAGGGTGAAAGATTCCACCAAGATATCAAGGAAATGGAAAGAAGGTATCAAGGAAGATGGAACGTCAACATGATAGCGGACTACTGCTGGATGCTAAAACGAGATGACCCTCAACGAGTACACAGCCGGAAAAGCAATAAAAGAAGCTTCGAAGGAAAGCAAAAGCGTTACTATAAGGACTTATGAGCTTAAAGAGAAATGTAAGTGTACTAGATATGTTGTTTATAGATGTATTATACATGAAATAAAATCCTTTAACTTAAAAAAAATTTGAAAAATTGCTCAAATTTTGTTATTATACCAAAAAGTAATTCCTTTTTTGTGAAAAAACCTTACGTGATAGAAAAAAATGGATTGCATTTTTGCAATCAGCGCTGAAAAATGCATAAAAATCAGTTATGAAATTCCAAACAATTTTAAAAAATATTTTTTTTTATAAACCTGTGTAATTGGCGTCGTGTAAGTAAATATGTTTCCTCATAGGTCACTTCACGTACTAATAATTAAATATAATATTTCTGTTATAATAATAAAAGTAATAGATACAGTATACCTAATTTATAAATTAAGTTTTCATTAACTTTGATAATATGTCGATTGAGCGGATAAGAGGAAGTTGACTATATACCTAAAGATGTACAATATTTAAATTAGTATATTCTTTTTATTTCAGAAGGATATTCAGTTATTTAGTCTTTGAATAGAAAGAGTATTAGTAACCGCACGTGTTTGATTGGTCTGTGTATACATGATGTCTTCTAAAAAAAATGCCAAAACTTGTTTATTTGGAAGAAATTATACATTGAGTTATGCATTTTATGAATTATATTGTTAAAAATATTTCCCGCAATTTATTCTATGTATTGCATTTAGGGCAGTCAACGAACAACGCATTTATCAAGATTCGAAGTTTAATTATATTGGTATCGTGAACTTTTGTACCAATTGTTAGCTCTATGTGAATTTTTTCAATCTCGAATGTCTATATTTACCGGGCTTTTATGATGAATTTGTACTCATTGAAAACTTCAGTAATATTTAAATTTAAGTTTATTGGTTTTTTTGTTTCAAATATTACATTTACATATTTTTAATAAAGATTTTTTACCTAGAAACATACAAGCGGTGTATTCTGAAAAATAAAACTTAAGTGTCAACATTTTTGTGAAGTGAAGTGACAGCTTTCTTTTTTAATATAAAATATTCTGTGATGGTGTAAAAAAGAAAAATTTTTTTAGAACTGACGTAAAATATACAATGCACGGTTTCATTCTGAGAGCACTCTATTAAATTAAAAAATGAAATGAGTAACATATATCATAAAATGTTGCAATTAAATATTGATATATTTGTTTTAGTATTTTATAATATAGTCAATCTATGCTTTGAATAGATTAGTTGTTGTTGTGGAGAACCATTTCCTCAGTTTTCTAACCATGATATTCTTCTTCTCCCAATTCCTCGCTTTCCGAATCCTTTGCCTTGAAGGATTATTTTCAGTAATCTGTATTTAGTGTCGTTTCTCATTATATGTCCGAGATATTCTAACTTTCTCATTTTAATGGTATACATCACCTCTCTTTCTTTACCCATATTAAGGTTGTGGTTTTTAAAGAGTTTGGCCATGTTGTTGAATGTAGTGTTGCCCAAAATCGGTCTTGGTCTTGCAGTCTTGGTCTCGTTCTTGCCTTTTTGCAAGACCAAGACCAAGACCAAGATCGCGCCTAATTTTAGCAAGACCAAGACCCAGACTGGCCGTGCAGGATTTAAGCAAGAACAAGACTAAGCCTGCGAGACTCGTGCGTCTTGCAGTTAGGACTGAGTGTGGTTTTAGCGAGTATAGTAGTTCGGGTATATGCTTAAAGACTCTATGAGATGCAAAAAAATATGTAATAAAAATTTGAAAAACTGGACTTATGCGCATTACAAACAATACCATAAAAAGACATACCTAATCAAAATATTCCTGAAAAAAACACATTTGGCATGTGCTCAGAGGTCATAATTACAATGTAAAAATAAAATACTTTGTACATTCTTTTTTAGTAGACGACTTCTTCGCTCTGAAATTAATTGTCCATATTTTGAGAATAGCCGCCCTTTAATCATAAAAATAATCTTCTTGTATTGCGACGCCGACAGTAATATCGTATCGATATTTTTTAAAATATGTCACCCTAGCCAATAAAATATATAATTGTTACGGACACCCACTTAATAATTCAATCATTATAATTTAGTCAGGAGGAATCTAAATAAACAAATGTTATCGGCCTAAGACTGTAAATTGTTTCTGCTGAGTGTGCGATGAGATCATCCGGTTAAACAAAATTTGCTGAAAGAACGTGGCTAATATTCAAAAGTAACGATACATATTAATAACAGATAATGTCCCCTACCTTGTAAACAAAATAACCAAGTATTTAGAATAACGAAGTAACGATACATAATTCTCGGTTTGTTTTTAGATACATATAAAATAGGGTATTGGATAGTAACGAACATAAAGTAACTAGTAGTACAGTCGTTACTTTTTCGACATCACTTAACTTCATTCCCAATTGAGCTTTCCTTTGAGTCTAATGTAATAATTGTTTTTCATCTAATCCTTGTTGTTCCCGAAGTAACAGGTTTACAATATTTAACATGAGGGACAAAAATTCAAATAGTTCTAGTCGGAGTAGTGAGCGTTGGAGTTATAGATCTAAAAGACCTAAAAGAAAATTTGATGAGTTTTTCGAAATAATTCATGCATCCCAAATTGCTTTGTGTAAATTGTGCCTACGTAGAAAGGTTAAAATTAAAATGAACAACAGAAACACGTCAGGTTTAAGGAAGCATCTAATATCTTTCCAAAAAAGGAATTACAAATATTTCTTCCTGAAAAACTAAAATTCGGTGGAGATATTACAAACTTTTTAATAACCGCTGGAAAAAGTGGACATGTAAAAAAATATACTTAGTACCTTATTACCTTTACATATATTATGTACCTACTACTTTATTTTGGTAAATTAATGTATTTATTAATCCCTTTCTAGGCAGATAATGTTCTTTAAAATACAGGTATGCTTATGTCAATAATTTGTTTTTTTTTTATGTTCTAACCATGTTTTAGCACATGTAAGCTTAGTAAATGCAAATGTTTATTAAGAAACATAGTGACTTCCGTGAGGCATGGTAGATAGCTGAGTTAGCTAGAGCAGTGATTCCCAACCTGGGAGCGATCGCCCCCCGGTGGGCTATTTGAGATATTCAGGGGGGCGATAGAGCGAAGGGGCGATATGGGGGGCGACAGAGAAAAGGGGGCGATAAGGGGGGCGTTTAGCATCCGGAAAACGAGAAATGAGTAAATGAGAAAAATAATAAAAGAGAAAAAAAATACAATACTTTCGATCGGATATCCATAGGATAATAAAAAGTAAATATATGTATACCAATGCAGGTAATAATAACACAAACATCTCGTCTAGTCACAGAGAGCTATGAATCATAATACAATTTAATTCTATACATTATCGTTATAATTATACATTATAACGAATTCTGTATTTTCCTTTGATCGAGCTTTCGTATTGTGCGATCATCCGCACAAAAGAGAAAGAGAGAGAAGTGGGATAAGAACTATGAGAAGTAGGTACCGCTCCTGCCGATCTGACTCGAACAAAAAGCGAACGGCCGAGGTTGTCGTCGCTTCAAATGCGGAGTCTTTCGTTCCCGAGTTTTGTATTGTGGTATATAAAGTTGTTTTGTTTCAACTGACAGTCATTGTGTTCATTGAGTCAAAAAGTGCCAAGCCGCACACAATTGGAGAAGAACTCATCCTCCCAGCTGTCAAAGAGATAGTTGATACTATGTTGGGACCCAGTGAGGCCGGCCAAGTAACAGATACAGTTCCTCTCAGCAATAATACTGTCTCCAGAAGGATTGATGAAATGGGGCGAATGTCGAAGATGTTCTCTGCAACAAATTGAAAAGCAGAGAGTTAACTGTGCAACTTGACGAGAGTACCCTGAGTGACAGCACAGCTTTGCTGCTGTCATATGTCCGATTCATTGACGACAATGGAGAAATGGCCAAGGAAATGCTGTTTGTTAGAAGTCTGATTACTGATACAAAAGGATCTTCCATATTTGAGGTCGTTAAGAGATTTTTTGAGGAAAAAGAGATTCCCTTATTAAATATGATCGCCTGTGCTACCGACGGTGCAGAAGCAATGACAGGACGCCATCGGGGATTTATTGCACATCTGAAACAAGCAGTACCTGGAATTTTGTGTGTTTACTGCGTCATTCACAGAGAGCATTTGGCTGCCAAGAATTTGAGTGGGAGGTTGCACGATTCCCTTCCACTTGTCATAGATGCGGTAAATAAAATGAATAACCAAAGAATGATCGAATATTTCGTACACTTTGTGAAGAAAATGATGAGATATTTAATACATTGCTACTACATATGGAAGTCCGCTGGCTTTCTAAAGGCAATTGCTTAAGGCGGTTCTTCAGCCTCATGGATACTGTTATTGAATTTCTTAATACTACTGACCCCACACTGAGTACAGAACTACAAGAGAAGCGAAATGACATCGCTTACTTATCAGATATTTTTCAAAAATTAAATGAAATGAACCTGCAACTACAGGGGAAGAACATAAATATGGCCAAAGCGAAGGGAGTAGTCGGAGCATTCATTGACAAACTATCTATTTTTGAAGAAAATATGCAGAGAAGAGATCTGACCAAATTCCCCAACTTGAAATCTTCTTGTGTTGATTCTGAGGATCTTGAAACATACTGCCTTCACCTTCAAACACTGAAAGAAGATCTGCAGTCCCCATTCCAAGATTTGACTAGTCTGAAAGTGCCAACCTGGTTTATCAATCCTTTCAGCGTGGAAGTTTCAACGGTATGTCGTTCTCTTCAAGAAAACTTGATTGATTTGAGACATGATGTTGAAATTCAAAGTTTGTTTGGGGAGTGTGGTACGAAAGATTTTGGCCGCGGATAAAACAAGTGTATCCAATCTTGTGGAATGCAATCAAATTATTATTATTGGCATTCCCCACAACATATCTAGTGGAGAAAGGTTTTAGTTCTATGTGTATATTGAAAAACAGACAAAGAAATAGGCTCGACATAATAGAAAGAGGGGATTTGAGGTTGTTATTAACCAACATTGAGCCAGACATAAAGAAATTATGTGAGGGACACCAGGCCCAAGGAAGCCATTAACAATTATTTTACACACATATAACCATTTATCATTTTACGAAATGTAAAAATAAATAAATATGGATACTTACCTTTTGTATAAATTCATTAATTGTTTCAATTTAATTGGGTGGGGGAGGGGGCGATTATAGTATTTATAACTGGTGAAACCTATCTAAGGGGGCGATCATGGGAAAAGGTTGGGAACCACTGAGCTAGAGCATAGGCACGGACCGCCGGGATCGCTTAGATCGTGGCTTCAAACCCCACTCGGTGTCAGTTGTCATATTCTTGGACACCAACTGACAAATATGAAATTAAACGTTTTTTGGCCTTCTGCTATATATGGAACTGGTAAAGCTGCCAAAAATTAATTAGTATTGTAGTAAAAACGATTTCCTGGAACCATTATGAGTAGGAATATATTCAAGTTATTTCTACAATTTCTTCACTACTCTGACAACCAAACTACAGATCCTGCAGATCCTATTGGCAAAATAAAGGGGCGTATAGATGAATTAAATTGTAATTTCAAGAAATATTACTCTCCTAAAAAAGATGTATGTGTAGATGAAAGTATAGTTTCCTTTAGATGCCGTTTTATTGGACGTCAGTATAATAAACAGAAACGACACAAATACGGTTTTAAACTATTCAAATTGTGTACGATTCCTGGATACACCACAATTTAATAAAAAAAATTAATGTATAAAAATTAAAGAAAAAGCTTAATAAAATTGTAGACAGACAGATAAATCACATAAGTCAAAAAAGGTTTTATTTGTATCTATTTTATAATTAGGTTAACATTATTTCGTATCAATAGCAGATATATTAAGATAAATTTGCCACAATTTTTTGTAAAAAATAAATATTCTTCACTACAACCTGTTAATATTATATATTTTAAAATCAATTTTTAACCTACTGCGGTCCAAATTACCTCTTTACCAAAATTTAGTAAAGAGTTCCATAATACTGTCATATATCATAAAGGTGATGGCCACATCAAGACAAACCCTGCCTAATCTTGGTACGACACCCTTGTAGAACGCTTTTGGACCTTCATTTGTAAAAACTCTTACTGCGCAATCCCATGTGCTTTTGTACTGCTTTGCTTCCAAACCTTGCATTCTTGTTTTAACTACGTCGATTGGATTATTAACATATACAGAACAAAGGCCGGCAAAGGCTCCGAAGATACCGATAATAGGTTTTGGAATTATCACGGTGATATCTCCACCTAAAATATGATAGAATGTTATCTATTTATGTAAATTATAATGGTTAGTAGAAGGGAATTTATATTAAATAATAAAATATAACACTTTTGTAAAAATGCAGCCTCTATCTTATACCAGGCGCACATGGTGTGGAACAGTTTATCTAAGCCATTTATGTCGATATCAGGTGTACCACAAGGTAGCAACTTGGATCCTCTTCTGTTTGCTATATTTATCAACGATTTGCCTCACTGTGTGGAATTTTCGACAAGACTGCTATTTGCAGATGATTTTAAGATTTTTCGGGAAATTTCAGCTTTGCAGGACTCTGAGATGCTGCAATGTGATCTGAACTCAGTAAGTTAATTATTTGATGATAACAAAATGTATCTAAATACTTCTTAATGTCATGTTTTTACTATCACTCGAAAAACACAATACATGGAGAACCAATACAAAATTTCTAGCACAGTACTTGGAAGAAAGAACACTTACAAACATCTTGGAGTAATGTTTCAGCAAAATTTGAGATTTAATGAATATTATTGGATCGTCATTGGAAAATGTTTCTAAACGCTTTTAAATGTCATGTTTTTACTATCACTCGAAAAGCACAATACATGGAGAACCAATACAAAATTTCTAGCACTGTACTTGGAAGAAAGAACACTTACAAAGATTTTGGAGTAATGTTTCAGCAAAATTTGAGATTTAATGAACACTATCGGATCATCTTTGCATTTTGTGCAAGAGAACTAAAATTGGACTTGAGAGTTAGGCTGGCAAGGTGTCATGTTTTCTCGACTCTGCTTTATGGGATAGAAGCATGGACACTTAACGCATCGACTGCTAAAAAGTTGGAAGCATTTGAAATATGGGTGTATAGAAGAATCCTGAAGATATTATGAACAGAGCATGTAACAAACAACGAAGTCATGAGAAGAATTAACAAAATAATGGAAGTATTGAAAACCATCAAGACACGAAAGCTGCAATACCTGGGGCATGTTATGCGTAATGAGAGATACAACCTACTTCAATTGATTATACAAGGGAAAATCCAGGGCAGCACTTCAACGAAATAAGACAGAGAAAACCCAGATCGGCAAAATTAGTGAAAACGAGTGGCAAGAATACTACGTAGAACTACTTACAGAAAACCGTCCCCAATTTCAGGAAGAGAATATAGAACATGCAGGAAATGGAGCATACGACCAGATAGAAATAAGCCTGGAGAAGTTAAGAAAGCAATCAAGACATTGAAGAACAAAAAAGCCAAAGGACCCGGAGGAATACCAAACGAACTAATTAAAAACGGAACGGAAAAGTTATTCCGCATGATACATAGAATGTTCGAAAGAGGACTAAATGGAGAAGAAATACCTGCGGAATGGACACAAGCATACATCACATCCATACATAAGAAAGGAAACAGGAAAAAATGTGAAAACTATAGAGGAATTAGTATAATATCGTCGGTAGGTAGACTTTACGGGAAAATTATTAAAGAAAAACTAGAAACTGGAATAATAGGAAAAATTGGAGAAGACCAAGCAGGGTTTACAGTAGGAAAATCATGCCTAGATCATACGTACATATTAGAACAACTGATAGAGAAAAAAATGGCAAAAGGTAGACCGGTCCATCTGGCCTTTGTTGATCTAAAGAAAGCATATGACTCAATACCTAGAGTCAAATTATGGGAAGCAATGAATGATCTCGGAATCCGACAAACACTAATAAAAGCAGTTAAAGCACTATACAAAGAAAACAAAGTAGCTATTAAATGTGGAAATAAAGCCTACAATCCATTTAAGACGACAAAAGAACTTCTACAAGGCTGTGCTACGTCCCCTACTCTGTTTAAAATATTCTTGGAAAAGACACTCAAACCATGGAGGAGAAAGTGCGAAGGAATGGGCATACCAGTAAGAGACGAATACCTATACACCTTAAGTTTTGCCGACGATCAAGTAGTCATCGCACAAGATGAAGAAGATCTCAGCTTTGTGCTCAGAAAACTAGAAGGAGAATATAAAAACAACGGAATGGAAATAAACTTAGAGAAAACCGGATACCTAATAACAGAAAACAAGCATATGAGAAACCTAGAGATAGACGAGGGAAGACAAATAAATGGAACAGATAAATTCAAGTATTTAGGAACCATAATATCGAACCAGGGAACAACAGAAGAAGATATAAACAATAGACTGAGACAAACAAGAAACTGTATAAGACAACTAAACTCAGTGTTGTGGGATAAGAACATTACGATAAAGACAAAAAAGAGAATATATAATACCCTGACATATGGGTCCGAAAACTGAACAATAAACAAGAGAAATAGAGGTAGAATAAGAGCAGTAGAAATGGAGTTCCTGAGGAGAAGCTGTAGACTTACAAAAAGAGACAGAATTGAAAACGCAGAGATAAAGCGGAATGGAGCCCGATTGGAAGAAGAAAGAGAGGAAGACCCCGAAGGTCATTCAGAGATGAAATCGACGAGGCTATGGAGAAAAGAACCCTGCGAGATGGAGACTGGAATGACAGGGAAAATTGGAGAAAACGGTTGAGTGAAGGAAGACAGTGAAAACCGTGGAAATCCTTAGTAGTAGTAGTAAATCCAGGGCAAGAGAAGTGTAGGAAGAAGAAGAATCTCATGGTTGCGTAACTTGAGGGGATGGTACGGATGCACATCAATTAAACTATTCAGAGCAGCAGCATCTAAGATCAGAATAGCCATGATGATTTCCAACCTCCGTCGCGGAGATGGCACGTGAAGAAGAAGATCGGATCATCTTTGGAAAGGCATACAGTACTCTTGGCTTAATAATTCATAATTCAAAATTTTTGAAACTCTTTGAAAAAGATTTGAAACTCTAACTTGAAACTTACAATGCACTGGTAAGGCCTCACTTGGAGTATGCCTCTATTATATATGGGCACCACAAGCCAAATTCAATGTTGATCTGATTAAAAAGGTTCAAAAACAATTCTTGAGGTTTCTTTATGTCAGAAAATTTGGTATCTATCCATACATGATTTCCTATAATGCTATATTAATTTGTTTTAAAGTTCAACCACTGAATAATAGGGGACATTTTTATTCAGCCCTTTTTATTTACTATGTTCTAAATCGCATTAAATATAAAGATTGCTTTTTTATAAATAATATTAAACTTATTGTTTCAAAATACATCTAAGAATTAATAACAAACGACTGTTCTCAACTAGTAAGACTGATTGTTCACCCACAAATAAGATGTTAGAAGAATGTATCCATGTGATAATTAACTATGATATAGACTTTTTAAATTTCTCTTTTAAATTTTTGTTGTCTTAAAATTTAACTTATATAGATGTATGGTGTTTTTTACTTGTTTTATTCTATCTAAGTTTAGTTTTTAATATATGTAGGTATTAGTTTTTAGAAGTAGTAAGCACTTTTCTAATGTAATAACAATCATTTTGTGTTTTAAAGGAGGTTAAATAAAAAAAATCTTATTACCTCTGTAATGATCCTTAAAAGTTTCCATTATGAAAAATCGTGTAGCTTGGTTAGTTCCTTGTCGTAATACAGTCGCCACTAATCCTTTGTATGCACCACCCAAACCTTCTTCTTTAATAATCGTACTTACACCACGAATTAATCCTTTGAATCGTGGTTCTGCCGATCTTTGATCATTAATAAATTTTACTTTAATTGTTTCCATGGGAGTAACAACTAATATTGCTTCACTTACACCAGCACCCAACCCGCAGAGTAATCTACCAACAGGAGTTAGAGTACCATCTGGTTTCTTTATACGATTTTTGAAAGTTTCAAAAGCACCAAACCGGACCGCACTTTTCGGTACAGAGCCCAATATCAATACACTTAATCCTCTGTACAAACCAAAAAAACCGTATTTTTGGACAGTCTTCTTGACGCAATCAACTATTCCGTCGTACTTTTTTCTGTCACCTTTTTCGTCTAACTGAAGTTGAGTCTTAACATATTCAGTGGGAAAAGTTATACATATTTCAATACCCCCTGTTATTCCTCCAGCTATAATTCCTTTAAAACCAATATTTCCTGAACCTGGTGCAGCTGCAGCACCATACTGTCGTAACCAAGGTCTAAGAAAAGGATTCTTTATTGATAAAACATCACGTTGATCCATTGAAATGCACACAATACACAAGAACAGAGAGAAAAATTTTCGAAAAATAATTCTACTGCTTATGACATTTATATGAGTAATTTTGACATCAGTATATTGTTGTTTGTTTGGGTTTATATGACTGCGGACACTAAATGCATTCGCCAAAATATTTGCCAATTAGACATAACAAACATCAGTATAGTTTAATAATATAATACCTTTATTTGACGTTATATCTTTACTTTTTTGCTTAACCTCTCAAAAAGGTATGTAACAATAATTGTCAAACTAATCATAAATTATAATTAAAAGTTGTTTTGGGAGACCGAACAGCCATTGGTAGATCTGAATTTTGAAAAGACAGATCTATAATCTTTTCGTAATCGAGGTGAAGTACCAAATTAATATGTTACGAAAATTTGCAGCAGAGGCGGCTGAAACAAAATATGTATTTTAATAGAATTTGTCGCTAAAAATGTTTGTAAATATAACAGTAGCGGACCTCTATTAATAATAGCCGATTCTTATTTTAATCCCTTTTAGACCATTTTATGTTTTGGGATGGATGAGACTGGATGGGTGCGTTTGCATGTTTGAAAGAGGGTATCAGTCTGTGCGGGGAAGAGTTTGGGTTTGGGTGTATATGTATGTGTGCTTAGTTACTATGGTTTGTTTGTTAACCAGGAGGAGTAAACTAAAAAGACAGATTCACTCCAAGAAAGTTGTTAGAAAAGTCACCAAATACATCTTCTTTTTTGGTTGATTATCTCGGCCTTGCGGTAATCCAGTAATCAGTATCGGACAACCTCACACGTCGATTCTAACCCAACTTTGTTCTTATTCTTCTTCTTTTATTGGGTAATATCCCAGGGAATAATTTGCCCAGCTAATTTAGGGGGATTTTCTCAACTTGCTCTAGACAATCGAATATTCCCATATAACACTTATTTTATATTGAGTGAACACTATGTTGAAACATCTTCTTCTTGGGCCAAACAGTTAGCATATTTAGGTGGTTATAGTTAGTAAATAAAACAGAGGATAAAACTTTTCTCGCTTGGGGGCAGCAACCAAGCTGAACACATATCAGAAATGCTACCAATGGATGATAGTCAGAGAACCCATGTGTAAAAAAGAGAGGGATTTGTAAGGTTATGTTATAGTAGAATGTAAGAAAGGAATATATATATATATATATATATATATATATATATATATATATATATATATATATATATATATATTAAAGATTGATTTTGGCTAGATTAAGAAGATTAATCAACAAATTTAGTCTTTGAGGATTAAGATTGGATAGGAGAGAGCAAATCTCTATAGGAGTTTGTAGTTTTGTTTTAACCAATTCTTTGCATAGGTCAAAATTTGGAGAAACATTTATTTGACACTCTAAAAATAAACCTAACTTTGTTTTTTTATGTTTGAATAATAATTTTTTTCAATTCACGTCCAATATATATTACAATTACAATAAAAAAAATGTCGGATTGTTATAAAGAAGTTGAAGAATTTTTAGAGTTTATTTATCCTATTGTAGACGAAAATCGTCTTTATATTTTGCAAATAGATCTTATATGCAATAAAGCAATGAAATGGCTTGGTTTCATTAAAAAACATAAGAGATTATTGTAGGATTGCCTCTCTCTAAAAATTTACACTTTTATCTGCTCTCAAGTTGAAAATTCATCTCTATTTTGTTTTCCATTTACTCAAGCATGTATCAAAAAGTTTGAGAGAGTTTAAAGATTTCCAAAATACTGTTCTTTTAAACTACCATATTCTTATTCTGGTGTGATCAATTTATTAATCAATAAGTCTAGATTTTTTTCTTACCCGAAGAGTTAACTTTGACTTTAATCATTATTTTTAAGCTTATTAATGCAATTTCTTGAATTGCTTCAGCCAATTTGTTATACATATTCCTTCCCGTTTAGTGCTTTAGAATTCACTTTTTCATGTTTTCCATCAAAGAATAAATTATGGTTCAAATATAGGTTTGGTCTTAATTCTCATGCACGCTAATCAGTTACCTCATTCGATATATTTGTTTAACTTATGTATCAATATCTTTGGGTTATATTTGAAGCACTAAAATGCAAAATGATACTTTGTATAAATAAGTGTTTTACTTGCATTTTCTTTAATGCTGGATTCTAGTTTCATTTGGACAGTGTTTGTCCCATTTGTTATCCATAAATAAAATTTACTTAAAAATAGTGGATTTCTGTGAGATAATCAACAAATTTAATCTATTATGTTACAATCTAGCATAATTTTGCAGTTTTCTTGTGATGATCTACAACTAGGAAGAACAAAACCAACTGTATTAATACAGTTGGTATGCGATTAATTAAAACACAACATTAATTTACCAAAGTTCTTTTATTGTGATGAAAACAAAATGAAAATGCTTCCCAACAAGTATACACTAAATTTAAAAGATAGTTGACGTTTTTCTTATTATAATTATATATAAATAACATATGTTTATAAATTTATAAACATTTTAAACCATATTTATTATAAATACCATCTAAAAAAATTCTCATTAAATACTATTCGCAATATCATTAAGTCCTATATCTTGGACTTAATGATATGCGAATTTATTACAAACAACTTAAAGAGTCAGAAATCGATTTAGATATTAGAGGAAAATAATATTGAGTGCATAATATATACTCGGCATGTATGTAAAAATAAAAATTTAATAATTTTATTTGTCTTCCAAAATATCCTCTCCATTTACGTCTTGGTGAGGTTCATGAACAACTACACCATTTTGAATTTTTTGATTTAGTTTTTCGGCAAAAACTGAATTTATTTCAGATATTTGAGCAAGAAAGTTTTGTTTTTGGTCAGCAGTCCAGTGGATAAACCCTTCTTTGAATAATTTCACCTAAAAAATAACTATGGTAAGATATTCATAATATAGCCAATAAATCAATCATCCTATAAACAGTAAGATAAACAATCTATAGTTATGCTATGCAATAATTGCTGCAATGAATCTGCTTATATGTAAAGTAAAAAATATATTTTTTTTTCCTTTTCTTCCCTTTCCATGTTATTATATCTGTTGAACCAAAATACTTGATAACATTTTAGTTGAGTATACAATTAAAAACTTGAAATTTATTTTTTTAATAACTTACTTTATGAGATCATTACTTAGTATACTCATCATCAAACATACCAAGTATAATATCTTTAAATGAGAACAGTAAAATATAAGTACATGATACTTAAAATGAAAATATTTGTACACTGGTATGTCTCCAAAAACATGTCACACAAAAACTTGTACTTATGACTATAAATAGGAAAAATATTTTGATCAAACAAGAAGGGTACTATTACAACCATTTCTCATGGAGCTCATAAGTTTTAATTACAAAAACTATTTAGTAGTAACAATAATATACCCGATTATAAAAGTGAAACCTCTAAAATGTTTTAGATACAATGTTCTAAAGTCTAAAATGGTTTATTGAAGTTATACTTCTATACGCACGGTCGGCGTTGGAAATTTGCATGAGAGTGATTCTGTGAAACCATTACATATGTAAGATAATGAGTAAGAGAGAGACAGAAGATATATTTTCTCTCTCTTCCTCTCTCGAGAATAAAAACGTTCCTTTTGTATATAATATATATTATATTTAATATTATATATATTATATATACGTATATAATATAATATAATATAATATTTATTAATATTATTATTTATGTGATATGTTTTGTATTATTTAAGATTAAACGTTTATTATTTTAGGCTTTTGTATTTCAAAATAATCACTGTTTTACAGAGAACTGTCAATTTTGAAATCCGTTAGTGTCATGTCTAAATTGGCAAATCCTTTTACGTGTTTGGTTCATACGCTGGTGGTTGTGAGTTCGAATCCCAATTATGAATTTCCTTTTTTATTTTTGAAATATTTAAAAATCTCCCGTTAATCTTATTAAATATATGTTATAGACGCAAAAAACATAAATTTCAAAATAAAATGAAAATTTACAACATAATCCGAGTTGTTGGTTTTTTATTTTTATCTTCGTAAAGTAAGTTATGTATATTGGCAGTTTTAAATACATAGGAATATTACATTTTAATTTATATTGTATTATGTTGCAGTGTATTTATTGTATTGTAATTTTTATATTAATAACAAAATAAACAATGAATTTTACTGCAGAGTATGTGTAAAAATTTTTTTTGCATTCAACTCCTTTTATACATATATAAAAATAAAAATATATATTTTCATTAAAATATTGATACAATCCTTCATTTACTAAACTCCTATTACAGGTCAAATGTTTATATACAGCAAACGATGCACCATATACCTATATAACTAATTCTTTTTCCCTTTTTGCTCTCTCTTACCTATAGCATTACATATGTACTGATTGTGCAGATTGACTCCTATATAAATTTTTAACATCGAACGCGTGTATAGAAATATAACTTCTACCGGCAGTCCCACTGGACTGCCACACCCGTTTTTTATATATTGTGGCTAACCCATATTTACTTACTTAAAAATGATTTGCTTCAAGAATTTATATAATAATGAACAACACATATTTTGGAAGATCTGGGCGGTTGTTAATTTCACTTAAAATTTTATTTAAAGTGGACATTTCATTCTTGAAAAAGAATCTCTGTACTATCTGTCCTACAGATGTTTTAACTCTTTCATCATATGTTGCAAGGATAGAAGGTCGACCGCCAATATTTTTAGAACATCTTACTGTTCCAGTATGCTTATATTCCTTAATTGTTCTGTAAATAGTTGAATTCGAAACACCTAAAATTAGCACATTACTTTAGTAAGTCTTGATTTTAACAATAACTATTCAGCAAAACTAACCTGTTGCCTGTTTTATTTTTGCTACCATGGCTGTGTTTTTTTTATTCTAGGATTATCAATTTTTATTTGTTTGTACACGTTTATAATGCATTGTTTTTCATTTGATGATAAATGACCCAAATCTACTTGGCGTTTTTTAGGTGGAAAAGGATAATTACCACTAGTACTTGGCATTGAAACCATATTGTTGTCATAATAACACTAATACGTCGATAAATAGTTCTGAAAAGAACTGTTTTTTATATAAACGCAAACGAAAAATCTAAAAATTAAAGGAATAACTCTAAAATATTAAATAATTTTAAAATTTCATAAATGTTATTAGTGTCAAAATGTCATAATTTAGTGGAGTAAACTTGTCTGCGGTTGGACCAATTACAAACAAGCATTACGGCGCGATAAATTTGAATTACTCCTCCTGGTTAAAAAACAAACCATAGTTGATTTTTATTAACAATTTAGACGAACAAATAACGTAGAGTTCAAAGTAGTACAAATCCAGAAGATTGGAGGAGATGGTATGAAGAGTTATCTAGTGGCGAAGAAAGTCCTGTGGATGAAGAAGATAAAGATGAAGTAGAGGAGGATATTATAGACAAAAAAAACCACCAAACAGACTCTTAACAAGAGGTTTTGTCAGAAGAAGATAAAAATATGTCAGACCTGGACACTTTATTACACGAAGTCAATTGCAATAAAAATAGTTACTTGGGTAAAGATAAAACGACCAAGTGAAAAAAAAAACAATAGGGAATATACAAACACGTATAATGTTCTTATAATATTATAAAGTACTATCTTGGTCCCAAAGATAATTCACGAAATGCGATTTCAGCAATTGACAGTTTAAATATTTTCCTAAGTAACGTAATTATTAAAATGATAACTACTTAGACGAATATATACATTGAAAAAATTAAAAATAGGTTCCAAATAAATAGAGATGCAAGATTAACAGCTGATAGAGACATTCGTGCATTTATTGAAATTTGTTCTTGATTGAAACATTTAAAATTTAAAGAAAAAATGTTAAAAAATAAGAAACAATTTAAAAGGTAGTGGTATTAAAACCACAGATCACTAATAACTAGACATTTCACGCAGGTAGCTCAAGGTCAAACTAAACTAAATGTCATTTGTAGTACCGATACAAATCTTAAGATGTCGCTATACTCTGTCTATAGTCGATACTCTGCAGTTTAGGTTTAGAGCCAAACTAAAAATTATAATTGTCAATCGGAAATTGTCAGTAGAGGAAAGTAGCCTCGGATAGTGTCTTAATTTCGGATAGCGGTGTATCTAAAAAAGTTTCTTTATTTGCGAACAGAAACCTATACGTATGTCACGCTGAATACCACAGAGAACATTATCTTAAATTGTTTAGGTAGTAGAGCTGCTCCCCGTTAGATGGCAGTGCCGAAACCACCAAACGTTATTGTGCAGTTTTTTTTCGGTCGTATTTCAAAGCCTATTTTTTCGTGTTTTTATTCCTGTTTGAAGTTTGATTTTTTGGCAGGGGTAAGCTAGAAACCTGTTTTATTTGATTTTGCTACTAATTTAAAGCAGATTTTAATCACATATAAATTAGAGAGCCCTAACCTTAAAAATAAAAAATTCCTAATTTCGGATAGTACAAGTCCCATAATTTCGGATATCCGAAATTAGGAACCTTAAATTGATGATCATGTTAGCATAAAAACTTTTGTTTCTTTTCAGAAGAAAATGCCAAAAACAAGTAAAAAACATAAACAATGGGATCCAGACCGAATGATACGTGCTATCCGTGCCGTCAGGGGAAAGGAAATGTGGTATCTTAAAGCCTCGAAGTTATTTGCTGTTCCGAAATCAACTCTGGAAGATTATGTTAAGCAAGAAAATAAAACTCCGGAGCAGTTGGTTGCTGTTAAAATTGGAAGAAGACCAGTACTTTCTGCAGAAATGGAAGCAGATTTAGTCTCGTATTGCCTAGAAATGGACCGGCGATTTTACGGAATTGGGACCGCTGATATCAAGAGACTTGCATATCAAATAGCTTTACGAAATGGTCTTCGTCATCCATTTGCCCATGCCGAATCTGCCGGTAAAAAATGGTTAAGGGGATTTATGAGGCGAAACGCAGTTTTGTCCCTTAGAAAACCACAAGGAATCTCGAAAGCCCGAATTAAGGGATTTACCCCAGAAAATGTCAGCAGATTCTATGATCTTTTAGAAACGTCAATGGAAAAAGTTAACTTCAACCCCGCAAGAGTTTATAACGTTGATGAAAGCGGCATAACAACGGTTCAGTCCAAGAATACTCGTGTTATAACATTAAAAGGAAAAAAACAGGTTGGATCTGTTACCGCGACTGAAAGAGGCGCATTAGTTACTGTTGTATTTTGTATGAATGCTGCTGGTGGGTTTGTCCCTCCATTATTCGTGTTTCCAAGAAAGAACATGAAAGTGGAATTATTAGATGGATCGCCGCCTGGCTCTATTGCAGCTTGCCATCCATCAGGTTGGATTCAGCAGCACATTTTTCCCAATGGCTACAGCATTTCGTAGCTCACGTGAAACCATCCCGTGAAGACCCAGTGCTGCTTATTCTTGATGGTCACTACAGCCACACAAGAAATATAGATGTGATAGAAGCAGGAAGTGCAAATTTCGTTACAATTTTGTGTATCCCGCCGCACAGTTCACACAAACTACAACCTCTAGATTTGTCTTTTATGTCACCATTTAAAACATATTATTCGCAACAAATTGAGATGTGGTTAAGGCAAAATCCTGGACGCACCATAAACTCGTATCAAATTTGTAAGCTTATGTGCCCGGCATATTTGAAAAGTGCTACTGCAGAAATTTCCGCGAATGGTTTTCGCAAATCTGGAATATATCCTTTTAATAAAAATAACTTTTCTGATCACGATTTTATAATGGAGAGACAAAGAGAAAGAACACCACCACCCATAAATCAAAATCGTTATTGAAAGAACACCTCCAAAACATAACTTAACAAATAAATCATCCAATGGAAATGCAACTGAAACTACGGCAACTATGATAAGAGCTGAGGATATTAGTCCACTGCCTTCTTGCAGTTATACCTCACAAACAAACAAACAAAAAAATCCTCGAAAAGGTTCTAGTTGGATAATAACTAGTACACCTTATAAAGATGAACTTGAACGAAGTGTAGCCGAACAAGAAAGAAAAAAGTCTTTGAAAGAAAAGAAACCAAAAATAAGCAACGAATTAAATCAAGTCAACAGAAAAAAAACTCCACGCCAAAAAAAGCAAAAGAAAAAAATTGAATCGAGTAGTAGTGACACTTCACATCCTGGTGATGACCTTATTTTGGATGATGATTCTGATATGGATGTAGACGATGAAGATGGAGACACAGAATGTATGTTTTGTGACAGTTTATATTCCGAAGATACACACGGTGAGAAGTGGATAAGGTGTATAAAGTGCTTCAAGTGGTGTCATGAGATGTGCGCCAATGCTGATAAGAAGAAAACCTATATTTGCGACTTTTGTCAAGATGTGTAACTATTCTTATGATGAACAAAATGGTGTCTTAATTTCGGATAGGGTATCCGAAATTAGGAGCCCTAAAATTTTTGACATACAAAAGCACTAATTTTATTGAACAATATTTTTTGTAAAAAAGGTTTTCAATAAATTGTCTATGATAATAAAATTAGTTTCTATATTACTCTGCAAGTACTCTTGAGTAGATAAAAGTTTAAAATGTGTTATTAGGTGAAAAATATGACACTAATTGTAAATGGTATCCGAAATTAGGCTACTTTCCCTTAATTGATTAGCCTCAATATAATCAGATTTCAGATTGTTATTATTCGTCTAAATTGTTTGATTTAATGGTTATTATTGCAAAAAAAATCAAACTAAACTTGGTTTAATATATCTGGGTTATTGTTAGCATCAACCTAAAATTAGTTTGTGTTTTAAATGTTCCTGAACTTCAAATAGTATTTTGCAGATTAATAATAATTAGTTAAATATAGTTTTTCACAATAAATATTGTATCCGACAATGTACCAATTCGTCAACAATTAGACATGCCTTTCCAAATTCTGATAAAGACATTATACGATTTAGGAAGTGGCTTAGTGGTATAAAAAATCCTAACTTTGATATGATGAATTCCACAATTCCACTACAGTTTTTAAAACAAAACGAATATGCCACAGGCACTTTGAAGATAAGTTTGCTTCTACATGGAGTCATAGCTTGTACCAAAATGCTATTTCCGAGAACAAATAGCTGATTGATTTTAGATTCCTGTTCTTATCTACATCCCAGAAGTATTTCAATGTTGTATACGGAAGCAAATGTAACAGAAAGTAAGTAACCCTGATATGTAATTAATAAAAATTATTTTATTTGAAGTGAATCATGCTATAAATTATTATATTAACTTTTTGTTTTAGTTGAAAGTTCTTCAACAAGTAGAGATGCACAATCTACACACATGTTTCAATCATTTGAGATACCCCATTGTAGTACCTATTGGGAAGATAACAAATTAATAATTTTCCAATTGGTTACTATTTCATGAAACTTTTTAGTTGCAGAACACAATTATGCACAGTTACCAAACGAAGATATTTTAATTGTAGATTAACAAAAAGATAACAAATTAATAATTTTCCAATTGGTTACTATTTCATGAAACTTTTTAGTTGCAGAACACAATTATGCACAGTTACCAAACGAAGATATTTTAATTGTAAAAACTGGTGATAGTAAGGATTTAAAAGGTTATTGTAGTTAAAATTTTATATTTTGTATTGTCATCAGCAGATTTGTAAACATTCTCTAATATGATTAAATATAAAATTAACAGTTTGCTTAACCTTCGTATAGTGATACTAGAGTTTTTTTATAAGTTTAGTTGCCTCCATGTCATAGACCAGCTGGGGCTAAAAACTAGAAATAGGAGCTTTGGAAATAAAAAAATTGTTGGTGGAAGTCATTTCTAATTTTTTAGAAGCCTCAGCCTGCTAAGCAGTAAGATCTGTTTCGAAGGAAATCAATTTAGCATCTTCCAATATTTTTCTTTGTTCGAGTCTCATCTTTGATATGGTCTTCTTTTTTGGGATTCTAGAACAGCTGCCCCAATCTAATGTTGTTTTTAAATTTCAGAAAAGAGCCATACAGTATCTTTTTGGCCTCAATAGAATAACATTTTGATAAACGTACTTCAAAAATCGCGGAATTTTAACTCTTCCTTTTTTATATATTTTAGAAAGTGTTTCTTAATTTGTAAACACCTACATGTTTTTCCAGCAAGACCTAATCATGACTACTCCACTAGAAATTCAAAGAAATCTATATTATATTCAGCAAAAAAATTGTACAACCACCTCCTTTTGCAATTTAAATCTTCAACTTCTTTCTTTAAGTTCCGTAAAAGGACAAAAACCTATCTATCTGAAAGACCATTATTTAGTAGAAGAGTTTCTGAACGAATAGCTTTATGTACAAGTAACTAAAGTATTTATATAAATATATATTTCAATATCACATGCAGCAACTAAAACTATGCAATTTGCAATTTATTTAAATTTTGCAATATATTGTGTATTTTATTATCTTTTATTTTGTCATATTGACGATTTATGTAATTTCGGTACATTTTAAATTGTTATTTTTCTGACTTTTTGTAAGCTTTGTGCATAAAATTGTACAATTCTCAGTAGTAATAAAGCATATTTCTATTGTATTCTAAATTTATGTATGTACAAAGTTGTTTTAGATGTATTAAATAAATAAATAAATTATATTTTGTCTTATTTTTTCGTAAATGGTATCGTGTATATTTTAATTTAAAAATAATTTGCACATTTTAAAATTTCAAATGCAATTTTCTTTTAAATACCAAATTATATTTAAATATTTTAAGCTTTATATAGCTTAGTTCCGATACAAATCTCTTGGAGCGCTGAATTTCATATCTTACTAAAGTATTGTCGTGAAGCATCTAGAAGTAGGTGATCTGTGAATAAAACGTGCTACCTTGCGATAAGCGAAATACGGCTTAGATTTTTAACAAGGTGCGTCAGATTTGATGGTGCCAGAACAAGAAATGAAAGAAACGAAATAGATAAAGTAGCACCAATAAGGAAAGCCTTTGATATATTTGTAGCTTATTTCCAAAAAAAAAAATCAGTCCAAGTGAATTCTTGACTATAGTTGAACAATTTGAAAAGGTTAGTTTCAGTATTAACTCTTCTTTTTATTTTTATATAAAAACTACTCTGTCTGTTTTTCAATGTGCCTCCAGTAAGTTGTCGTTCCATCATTTTCGTGGTGTTCCTACTGATCGACTTCCTATTAGAGAACCGTCTCTTGCCGTCTTTACTACTCTATTTGTTGTCATTCGGCTTATATGATCATTCCATTCTACTCTTCTATTTCTTACCCAGTTCTTGATATTCTACACCTTGCATCTCCGTCGTATATATGTACTTCTAGCTCTATCCCCTAGTGCCTTACCATCAATTTTTCTAAGTGTTCATCTCTGCTGTTTCTAACATCTTGTTCATTCAGTTTATTTGTTATTACTTTTGTTGTTAATTTTAATGTTGTGTTTAACAAACTAATTTCTCTGTAATTTTCCTGGTTCGAGCTGTCTCCTTTTTTGAATAGAAGTATTAGGATGCTTGACCTCCATTCTTTAGCAATTCTGTTTTGTTCTATTATTTGTTGAATTAGTCTTAATAGTTGTTTGGTCAGATCTGGTCCTCCGTACTTTAAAAGTTCATTCGGTATTCTGTCGTCTACTGGTGATTTTCTACTTTTTTAGTTTCCTTAATGCTTTCTTTACCTCTTCCTCCTCAATATTTATTTCTTCGTTTGTCGTCACCTTTGGTGTTGGTGGTTCATTATCGTCACCTTAAGCAAATAGGGATCGAAAGTAGTTTACCTATGTTTCCTTCCGAATATGTTCCGTTTTTATTAGTTCGTTCATCTCTTTTCTTTGTTCTCTGATCATTCTCCATATTTCTTTTTGTGTTTTGTAAAAGTCGTGTTCCATCTGTTTTAAAAAACTGTGCCAGTGTTCCTTTTTTTTTGTCTAACTAAAGTATTGGTTTTATTTCTGATTCGTTTATAGTGGTTGTATGCCTGTTGTGTTAGTTGTGTTCTGTATTGTAAAAAGACTTTTCTTCTTTTCTTCACAATTTGTCCTCACTTTCTCTCTAAACTATGGTGTTTTCTTTTTTGATATGTTAGCGCTCGTTACTTTCCTCTTCCTAAGCGATTCTGTTGCTGCGTTAATTATGTTATTTTTGAGTTTTCCTAACTTTACTCGATGTTATCGTTGTCTTATATTTCATTCCCAGCGATTTTCTCTGATATACTTTTCCTGTATAAGTATTCCGTGGATTCCGTATCTAGTCCTTTGAGGATGATTCTTATTTTACGTAATACTAGGCTATGGTCGCTAACTACACCCGCTGAGTTAAGGCATCTTACGTCGATTATTTTCGATGGATGTATATCGCTGTTGGTTATAACATAATCTATCACAGATTGTCCACGGGTGTTATTAAAAGTATATGTGTGTTGGTCTTTGTTGTAAAAAATGTGTTGTTTATCCTTAGTTCGTTATTTGTGCAGAAGTTGATCATCAGTTCTCCATTTTCGTTTTTAACATTCTCATTATGTTTTTGTTTAATACCCGGTATTACGTGAATGCTATTCGAGCGTTAAAATCCACCAATATTATCATCTTTCCTCTAACTTTATCTACTACTTATTGTAATTGTTCATAAAACGCTTCCCTTGTTGTTTGAGTCTTGTTATTTTCTGGACCGTATACTCCGATGATGTTCAGGTCTTCCTTCTCCATTCTTATCTTTGCTGTTACCATTCTTTCTAATATGTATTGACACTCTTTAATGTGATTTTGGTACCTTTGGTGTATTAGTAAGGATACACCTTCTTTGGCCCTCTTTTCTTTTGCTACTCTACTGTAGATTAGTATGTTTTCACCCAATTTTAATTGACCTTTTCCCTTTTTCTTTGTTTCCTGTAGAGCGCAAATGTCTATTTTTTTTTCTTTCAACTTCTTTCTCTTCAAGTACCATCTCTGCAGCGGAGGTAGGCAATCATCATAGCTGTTCGGACTTTTGAGACGGCTGCTCTGAAAAGTTCATTTAATGTACATCCGTACTACTCTCAGGTTGCGCAGCCATGATATTCTATGCCTCCCTATGCTTCTCTTTTCTTGGCTCTTTCCCTGCAGAATCAGTTGGAGCAAGGTGTATTTCTCTACACGTGTAATATGTCTCTTTCAATACTCAGGTTATTTCTTGGTCCCTTGAGTTAAGCGATCTGATATTCCAAGTGATAATTCTCATTTGGGTTTTGAATGATTTTCGCTTGTCCTTATTCAGTATCAATTTCTACTATGTATTTAGCTTTTCCTCAAAAAATTTGGGTATTTTACTAGCTAAACTATACATTGACGTCTTTGTTGAAGAACGTTTTCTACTTCGAAGAACGATCCTCAAAATCTTCTTGCCTATCAGGGGAAAATTACAATAAACATAAACAAAATTGAAGACAATAAAAAGCTTTTACAACATTCTACATTTCAGCCTTATTTATTTTTAAGGGGTTTTTTTATAAATTTAGTGTAAAAATTTATTATTTGTAATCAACAATATTATTCATATTATAATAACTATTTTAACATTTAATACCGGTTTTGAAAACGGGCCCTCTTTTTGTAAAAAAAAAATTGCAGTTTCTAGGTCTTTTCAAATTAAAAAACGTATTTTTAAAATATTTATCAGTTTGTATAGTCAATTTTAAAACCAAAAACATACAAAAATACCTATTTTTTCTAATAGTCTCAAAGACAAGAAATTTTGTACCTATCTTGTAAAATTTAAAAAAGTAGAAGTGACCCCTTTTCAAAATAACTGATTCAATTATATTTTAGGTAAAAACAGTAATTAATTTCCTATCCTCTTAAGAGTTTCAGCGTATTCTGGTGAACTTCACAAAGTACACCTGACAACGTCAAAGAGATTGTCTATAAATTATGACATGACTGTTAAATAAGATTAACACCATGTGGTTTACAAGTCGTCAAAATAGTTAACTCATTAAGTAAACAGCTAGTGCGAGTAACTAGATACAAATAGTTAGGAACTGTTCAGCATTTACCTAATGAAATTTGTGAAAATCGATTAGGGCAGTTTAGCTGTATTCGCATATTCCTTATTATACATGAATATATTCCTAATAACTTTAATATAAATACTTACTTAAATAGGGTGTGCCAAACGAAGCGGGACGGTCGAATATTTCGCAAAAATTTACATTGGATAAAAAAACTGAAAAACAAGTGGTAAAGACTTTTCAAAAATCTATCCAAGGTCACCAAAGACGACCCCCACATCCAGCTCCTGGGGATGTAGATCGGGGCAACTTTAAAATCTTTTATTTTCTCGTTTTACAATTTAAATCTTTCAATTTTTTAATCTTTAATAATTTAAAATAGGAATCTCCATATTTTTATGGCAGATTTGGATGTCTTATGCAAAAGTAAGTAACTTTAATTCATGACAATTTTTCGAATTATAGATAGATGGCACTATAATCAGAAAATACGATTTCTCCTGATACCTAAGGAAAATTATAGAACTTAACTTAACTTAATCAGTAGAACCCATTTGTACCTTTCGGTGTTGGGCCGTTTACAATACAGTTCATTAAATTATAATATTTGACAGTCTTCTGAGGTGTCCTAGCTCTTAACGAACTTTCTCCATTCCTTCCTATTGGATGCCATCTGTGTTGCTTCCTGCCAAGTCTTACCCTTACTCTGCAGTATCTGCGAGATGTCACTGTTCCATTCTTTAATGGGTCTTCCTCTTCTGTTCTTCCCTATTGGTTTGGCGTCCCACACTCTTTTTAATTGTCTATTATTGTCCATCCGGGTTAGATGTCCGAACCATGCCAATTTTTTCTCTTTGATTGACTCGAGTATCGGTTTGATTTTGAGTCTTTCTCTTATTTCTTCATTTCTGATTCTATCAGTTCTTTTTACTCCTATCGTTCTTCTGAGGTATTTCATCTCTGCTGCCTGAATTCTGCTCTGATGTCTTTTGTTTAATATGAAATTTTCTGCTCCATATGTCACTGTAGGTCTATATATTGTTTTGTATATTATCATCTTGGTCTTTGTTGATATTTCTTTGTTATTAAGGAATCCTCTATTTAGTGCTTGGAATAGTTTTCCTGTGTTTTCCATTCTGTTGTTAAGATCATCCTCGATGTCTCCTTTGTTGTTGATTACTGTTCCTAAGTATTTGTATGAAGTCTGTATTATTTTTTGTTGGTCTATCATTACTTCTATTTGATCTTCCGTCCCTTGTTTCCTTGATATTTTCATTATTTGAGTCTTCTCTTTGTTTACGTTTAAGTTGTATTTGCTTGCTTCTAGGTTCCATTTCTCTAAGTTGTATTTCAGTTTTTCTGCAGTTTCGTCCGCATGTCGTCTGCAAATATACACATCTCAGCATTTATCATTTGCATTTTGTTCCAACCGATGCAGTATTTCTTGAATGTTTTCTTACATTCTTTCACTATCTCATCTATTACATTTATGAATAGTACTGGGCTGAGACTTCCCCCTTGTCTAACTCCTTGGGTTGTTTTAAATGGTTCTGACTGTATATTTAACATTCTTACTGTATTTGTTGTTTTCATGTATATACTCTTTGTTGCTTCTATCAGTTCTTCACTTTAGTTGTTTCTTCTTTAGGCTTTCCCATATATCTTTTCTTTTGACTGAGTCGAATGCTTTTTCCATGTCTATAAAGCTCAGATGTATTTCTTTATTTTTCTTTAAGGCTTTTTCTATTACTTGTTGCATGGTGAATATATGGTCTTGTGTGTTGTGTCCTTTCCTGAATCCACTTTGTACATCCTCTAATTTATGTTCTATTTCTTTTCTAATTTTCCTTTCTATTACGGTTTCGTATACTTTTGCTGCTACACATAGTAGTGATATACCTCTATAGTTCCTACAGTCTCTTGTGTTTCCTTTCATGTATATAGGTGTAATTACTGCATTTGTCCATTCTCTGGGTATTACTTTTCTCTTCCATATTAGGTTATATATGTATAACAATTTTTCTTTTGCTTTTACTCCTATATATTTCACCATTTCTGGTGCTACTTCATCGCTTCCTGGTGCTTTTCCAATCTTTATCTTTCTTATTGCTTCTTCCAGTTCTTCTTTTTCTATAGTTTCTGGATTTTCCGTGTTTCTCATGGATACTCTCCTGTTGTGGCTTTTCTTCTCCATTGTATTCGCTTGATTTCCATTCAGTATCAGCTGAAAATGTTCCCTCCATCTTTCCATTATTGTCTTATCGTCGTTTATTATTGTTCCTTCCTTGTTCATTATTTGTTTCAGTTTCGTTTCTTTGTTGCTTCTTTTGTTGTTGTTTTTCAGTGTTCTGTGAAATAATTTTACGTTTTCTTTGCTGTTTTCTTTCATTTTTTCCCCGAATTTTTCCCAACTTTTCTTTTTCTCTTTCTTAACTATCTCTTTAACTTTTGTTCTTTGTCTCTTATAATTTTCATATTTTTGTTGTGTTTTGTCTTGGATGTATTCTTTCCATAATTTCTTCTTTTCTTTTATTTCTCTTTTCACTTCATCGTTCCACCAAGATGTTCGTTTCCCTCTGTTGTTATTTCTTGTGGTTCCACATATTGATTTAGCTGTTTTTATCATCGCATTTTTAAATTTCCTTCATTCTTCTTCTATTATTTCTGTTATTTCATGTTCATTGTCCATCTCTTTCTCTAGTCCTTCTGAGTAGGGGAGAGTAACATAAGATGGGACACTTTTTTTGTTCCAACGAATTTTAAACAATCATTAAGGCAAATGAAAAAACAAAATATGGAAACAGAAACTTTATAACATTGACAAGAAACATTTTCATAGATAATATGTAAAAAAACAAAACTTTTTTTTCTAATTTAAAATGCAAAAAACTTTGCAAATGTCCCATTTTAGGCAACCTATATCCTAAAATGGGACATGGGGTTACTCAAAAAGGGACACTAAGTACAACAGTTGATACATGTGAAATAAAGTTCATCTAAAATTCCACAAGTTTCATTTGCCCAAAGGCAACAGTTTTTGCACTGATACCAGTCCTCTTTGCTAGATGCGTAAATACATTTACACACTGCACACAACTCCTTTTCTTCGCGCTCTTTTTTTTGTTCTGAGTCTAGCTTTCTTTTGCCTTTTCCACTTTTATTTTTTGTATTTTCATTCGCTTCAAGTTCATTTTTATACGGAGACTCAGTAAGAATGGTTGATGGTAGGGACCTATTAGAATTCATTTTCTTTTTTCTGCTCCGGGCTACTGGAACAGGACTTATCTGCAATATGCTGATATGTTTTTTCTGAGATTTTTCACTTTCGTCCTGGATTTTTGATGTTGAAGGTTGTGGATTATTTAAGATTCCGGCGTTTTCCTTTGATTTTTTCTTATTCGGGATATTTAGTGACTGATCTTTACCCAGAATGGACACTTCATTGGTGTTACTTTCAATAACTAGAGGGGGAGGGGCTTCAGTTCTGTCGTTTTCTTCCAAAGGTAATTCTGTCGTTTTACTTGGGGCAAATTCGTATTCCTGAAATATGTCGGGGTTGTATGGCCATATGCCAGCTGCTCTAAAACCATTCATAGCAGTTTTAACAGAGGCTGCCTGTGAAAAAGCATCAGTTACCGCTGCAGCAACCTGATATATGCCAAAAGTACGTCCAGGGTGGTTTTTCATCCATCTATTTAGCCCAGCGTCGTAGAATGTCATAAAAGGTTTAAAAAATGACACATCTAATGGCTGCATTTTGTGCGTGCAATGAGGAGGCAAGCTTAAAAGGATAAGATGGTTTTCTCTTGCAAAATTGATTACGTCTAAGCTTTTGGTGTGCGAGACATGACCGTCTAATATTAATAGGACTGGTTTTTCGGCAGTAGGTCTTACATTATCCACAAAATATTTCAAATATTTCAAAAAAACGTCGCGGTCCATCCAGCCCTTATCTTGAGCAAATGCTACACTTCCATTGGGAGCATTATCCATAAGCTCAGGTTTTATCCTCTTACGAGCAAAAATAAATGCTGGTGCTAGAAAATTTCCCGTCGCACTCATTGCACAGACGAGTGTGGTGTTCACTCCTCGTTCGGCACTTGTTAGCCCTCCTACCTGTCGTTTACCTTTCTGAGCTAGTACTTTAGACAGCTTTTGTACTGTTGTTACTCCTGTCTCATCCACATTCCATATTCGATCAGGAGACAAATCATACTTGGCAAAGATGGCTTCTAAATTTTTGAAAAATGTCGAGACAGCATTTTTGTTGAAGCCCGTCGCCCTTGCGTAGGACGTTGCTTCTGGTTTTCTAAGAGAAATGTTCGAATGACGGGACAGGAAACAATAGAGCCATTTTTTGGAAGCCATTCTTGTCACTTGGTTGAAGTTGTTGGGGATGCCGTTAATTGCAGCGAAATCGAAGGCTAATCGACGAAGTTCTTTATAGGAAACTCCAAAGAATCTTGATTCCATTTCCAAAACGTATGCTATAATTTCCTGTTCTTGCTGTTCATTGAAAACGCTACGAAATCTGCCCAGATGTTTTTCGCTGTTCTGTACCGTTTTATTTTTATTTCCCGTTCTTCTTGCGAGGGTACTTTTTGGCACATTGTAACGTTCTGCCGCGTCTCTGATGGAAAGCTCTCCTTTATGGACCTTGACAATCGCCTGCTACATATCTGTTTGAGACCACTTGCCGCGATTGGTTTTTCTAACATATTTGTATTTTTCTAAGTTGGGCATCTAGAAACAAGAAAAAATGCTGTTTACTATTCACATAGTAACTCTTTAAATAACCCTACTAACCGATAACACTTTATAAAAATATGTTTTATTTTTATTGTAATGCATACCAAATATAAGAGAAGAAAATAGAATAAGTTACCTAAGATGGGACGTCTCGACTTAGGAAACTTCTTTCTGTCCCATCTTAGGAATAATGAATATACAAAAAAATTTCATAACCCTACTTATCAGCAGTCGAAAATAAAATCATGCAACCATAGCAATATGTACAGTATAAAGTACCTAATGTTATGCCAAATAAAGAAATACAACGCACTTACATTTTCCGAGTAAAAACACGCCTCGAATAAACCAGAATATTTTAACGAATGGCACGATAACAAGCAACGGCTTCTCACAGGACACTGCGAGATCGATGATGGCCGATATTCGTAAAACTTGTTCATACTGAAGGAAGGTTTCCGCACGGGACGGTAGATGTCAGTAGCCTAACAGAATAGACGGGCAAATTACGTGTCTCATCTTAGGTTACCGTCCCGTTTTAGGTTACTCTCCCCTATCTTATAAAAACGGTCTAAAATTTCGAAAAATACCTATATTAAAAAGAAAATCCAAAAATACTTGTTTATTATTTTTCAAAAATATATCGAATGACACTCAACACGACCCCTTGTGAAGGGGTCTCGTGTAGCAGAAAATAGACAATTGGTAATAAATCTATTACCAAAAGTAAAATTTTACTTTGACCCGATTAGTTTTATTCATGATTTGGATATAGTTTTATTACTTTTCTAATCAAATATTTAAAAGTAAATGTCACATTCTTTTAATGTATTTTCCGTTCTTCAACATACTTTTTTTATTTATTTTGCTTCAACCACTTAGGGTTAAACCCATAACAAAATACAAAAAGTAATAAAGAAAAATTTTAAAGAACGGCAACGCGGTAGCGATTAGATAAATACGTTTGTTGTTTCGGCTGTAATTAACCCGATTTATCGAGAGTTACAACGAGAAATAAACAATCAAAATTAGTTAGAGTGCAAAACAAAGTTAAAAACTAATCAGTAGTATAAAAAGTGGACTTCTAAAAGGTGAGTCAGTGAAA
This sequence comes from Diabrotica undecimpunctata, assembly GCF_040954645.1. Lineage (NCBI taxonomy): Eukaryota > Metazoa > Arthropoda > Insecta > Coleoptera > Chrysomelidae > Diabrotica > Diabrotica undecimpunctata. The sequence goes on along the minus strand of NC_092807.1, from coordinate 28,699,841 downwards.
TAATTATAAGCAATTAACCAAAATACACCGAAGAGGTTAACTGATAAGCGCGACAAAAAGCAAAGCATTCACTGAAGTCTTCACCAATTATTATGCGACGTTGCCACTGTAATCAAAATATCCCAGGTGGCAATATTTTAGCTGGTTGTAATAAATAATCGGTAGACACTGTTTTCTCTGAACCGTTGCTTGGCGCCGAATAATGAAAAAGTTTTTGGAGAAAGGAAAAGATTGGGAGAGCGATAGCTCAGTAACGGACGACGGAATAAAAAGAAAAATGAGGGAGGATGACATCGAAGATGAAGAAAGAGGAGAGCATACGAAGAATAGAAAGGTCTCAACAAACTCACCACGGAATAAGCATAAATCAAAACTAGATACCATAATTGAAATGATGAACAAGTTGGCAAAAGATGTCACAGAGATAAAGAACGACCAAAAGAGCAGTAAAGAAGCAATAGAACAGCTCATCGAAGATAATAAAAAGTTAAATAAGGAAAACAAAGACCTAAAACTCTACAAGAACACAAGAAACAGAGTAAGAACAGATAATATGGAATCAGAAGAGTTTAGAGTCAATGATAGTTTACGACAAGGAGGTGTACTAGGCCCCATCCTGTTCAATATTGTATTGGTGATGTAATGAAGGAAACTAGTGAAAAAACATCGAGAATATTTGTTGGACATAGAAACCTGGAAATGATACAGATAGCGGAGTGCGCATTTGCAGATGACCTCGTCATATTTGGAAGAAACGAGGACGCACTCAAGAGAAACCTCCAGATATGGAGAGATAAAGTCGAAAAACGTAACCTGAGAATTAATGAAAGTAAAACCAGGGTCATGGTATGTGGGAAAACAGACGAACATACAAACGTTAAAATCAATAACTATACTTTAGAACAAGTCGAAACCTTTAAATACCTAGGAGTGCAACTAGAGAGTAGGGGTACACAAGAAGCAGAGATAAACATTCGAATAGCAAACGCTTCCTGGATATACCACGCAATTAAGAGCACATTCCTATCGAAAAAAGAAGTATCCAAAAAAGCAAAGATAGCTACAACACAGTTTTTGTACCTATCTTAACATTTGGATGTGAAAGCTGGACGCTCACCAATAGACTAAAAAATAAACTGCAAAGTATTTCAATGAAGTATCTAAGAAGAGTACTAGGGGTGACCAGAATGGACGGTATACGGAACGATGAAATAAGAAATAAATAAATAATATGAAATAAGCCTTAAAGTCCAATCAATAGAGAAGAAAATCGAAGAAGCCCAACTGAGATGGTGCGGCCACATGGTAAGGATGGATAAAAAAAGCCAAGTGAAACAAGTGTGGGAAGCGAGAAGAACCTTGAAAAGACCGAGGGACAGACCCATGAAGACCTGGGACGATCAAATTGCCGCCATCCTAGACAGGAGAGGAGTCACCAAGGAGCAAGCGAAGAAATTGGCAAGCAACAAGAAGAATTGGAGGAAGTTTGTATATGAAACCTAAAACGAGACTTTACACCCAACACCTTAGGGTAGAAGGGTTATTGATTATATATATATATATATATATATATATATATATATATATATATATATATATATATATATATATATATATATATATATATATATATATATATATATATATATATATATATATATATATATATATATATATATAATAAAGAAAAATACAACATACATAGACATATACAAAGTATCAATTACAGATAAGGTATACAATATAACTCCTAAAGTACGGAGGGCCTTATCTGACCAAAGAACTATTAAAACTAATCCAAACATAATAGAACAAAACAGGATTCCTCAAGAATGGAGATCAAGAATCCTATACATCTCTTCAAAAAGGGAGACAAATCGGACCCAGAAAATTACAGAGGAAATAATTTATTAAACACAACACTAAAATTAAAAACCAAACTGATAACAAATAAACTAAATAAAATGAAAACACTAGCAGAAGAACAACAAGTTTTTAGGTCTCGAAAATCATGCACTGACGCTATATTTATAATGAAACAATTGTAAGAGAAATCATTTGAATACAACAAATCGGCATATCTATATTTTGTAGACCTTAAGAAGGCATTTGACCGGGTCAAATTAAAGGACGCTATCACTTATTGTACGCAATAGATATACCTCTCGAAATTATCAAAACGATCAAAAATATCTACCAAAACAACACACTAAGTTGTTATTTAAAAACAGCAGTAAGATAATAGCAACAGAGATGGAATGCCTGCGAAGATGCTGCAGAGTAACAAGAATGGATAGGAGAAGTAATGACGAAATAAAGCAAAGAACATCAATAGAAACAGACATACTAACATATATAGAACAAAAAAGACTAAAGTGGTATGGACATGTAAGAAGAGCTAGCGACAGCAGATGGATAAAAAGAATAACCGAATGGAGCCCCATAGGAAGGAGGAAAAGAGGACGACCCCGAAAATCCTGGAGGAACGAAGTAGACGACGCCATGAGTAAGAGAGGACTAAACGATGGAGAATGGAACAACAGAGATGGAAACGGTTGAGCGAGGGAAGGCAGTGAATACTGTAGAATCCCTAAATATATATATAGAGAGTTATTTTTTCACCACGTTTCTTATATGCAGGTAAATCCATATTGATAACAAAGTATCTGTCTTAATAATTTACTTAATATTAATGATAATTCACAATAAATTTTAAATACTACACACAGTCACGCACTAACCGCCTCAAACGAATATTGTTTTATAAATGAGATAATTGTGTATACATAGTATATTATAACAAGACGATTAAAGCGCAAACTACTGCAAATTTTTAAAATCTATAGTGATTCATACTCTAGCTAGTGCATTGGAATGAATAAGCACTGCCTCCGAATGTTTTCAAGTACATAATGTCTGGACAGTATCATACAGAAACAACTCAAACTGTTTCTGTATGAATTTTAGTCTTCAACTACAACCCTAACGTTCAAAAAGAAATTATTAGAAGTGTTGCTGTATCTATCTAGTAAAATAACGAAATGAAACATTATCGTAAGGAAATATATAACTTTTTTAATGGAAAATTAATCATTTTTGACATGTTTCTATAGGTTATCGATAAAAGAAGACATAATGAACATTTTCTTATAATTAACTCCAAATATGAAATTTTGGAGTTGTTTTCTAATGGAACTGAGGTATCGATTTATGGAAGTGTTTTTAAGAATTATATATAAACTATGTTTTATTTATGGCCCTTTCTTAAACCTCCATCACTCGCACCTCAAAAAATTATGCCTTCACTCGCGTGTTAGATTTTATCTAACATATGGGTATAGGTCAAATAAGTGAGTCACACGTACTTGTTGGTTAAGTTTATTGGCAATTAACTCACAAAAAATGATAAAATTATATTTTTTTAAAACAAAACTGCAAAAAATCTACTAGGTAAACTAAAAAAATACACACATTACCCTAGAACAAAACAAATAAGGGGATTTATTCCAAAAAAAATGTACGCATTACGCATAAAATTAGATTTCTTCCTCTTCTAGGCAGTTGTGGCAAATTTGTTAAACCAGTGTGCTCTTTACATATCGGCAACTTACAGTTAGTACAATAATGTTGGGTAAACCTGTTCTTCTTTACAGGGCAAAAAGAACATCTTGGTTTTATAGTTGGAGTTGCCCCTTGAGAAAATGATGGCTTTTCTCCGGTTATATTTCGGATCCTGAGTCTCAACTGAAAAGGCTGATTTGGGATATTGGAACGTCCTTGAAGATGGGACATTAAAAGTTGCTTGCCAAGCTTCTCAATCTAGTTTCTTCGAGATGTTACAATATTAGTGTTATTGTTGTAAATTATTTGGCTGTTTCTAGTTGAAATATTTAGTAGGCTGCAAAAAACAGTAAACGGCCAGCGATTGCTAAATCGAGTCACCAAGTATTCTGCCTTTATTTTATCAACAACAGGTACTCGGCCTTTTGTGAGGTTGTAATCAGTAATAATCTGTGGCTTCATGGTATGCTCTTTGGTGGTTTAATCAATGAAACCATCGCTGTGTAGTGTTGAAAGTAGTGTACTGTGTACATTCTTTTTTTTTTGGCACATATGATACAAGTACATACTTGTTTCCATCGTCACCATATGCAAACATGCTACTACATAAACGTCTTCCTTTTACGTTTGTCAACTCAGGGGGAATTGGTTGTTTGTTTTCACGCAAAGTACCTATCATTGTCAAACAATGATCGTTTAATAAAGAGTTGGCTAAGGGTACAGAGGAAAAGTAATTATCCATAGTTACATTTCGACCGCTTCCACTTATGGGTCGTATACATCTTTTTACTACACTAGATGCATCATTGGGTAGTTGATATGGTCCTTCAGGTTATTTGCCGGAGATAATTTCGAGATTTTGTGTGAAAAATGTTTTAGCGTCCACCAAGGCATAAATCTTGATTCCGTATTTCGCTGGCTTATTGGATAATTGGCTATATACTGCCTAAATTTGCATCGACCACCGAATGCTTCCAACATGTCATCTACGGTCACATAGAATCCAGAAGTGTATGCAGATAAACAGTTAGTGACAAACATTTCATATATATCTCAAATGAGTGTAAGATTATCAACTGCCGAATTTCCTTGCCTCTTAGTAGCGTCGTCAAACCTTACAGCTTGAATTATTTAGTGAAATCTTTTCTTGGGCATACTAGCTGCAAAAAGATCTGGACCTGTGCCATCTAATTTCCAGAGTTCATTATTATTTAAATGTTGCGCTCTCTTTACCCCAGCAAGGAACAAAAGTCCGATAAATGCTTGCATTTTCTCGTAGTCAACAGGAGGACAATCCCTAGGGCGAGTATAAAACAGTCTCATCATATCCAGTTTTTGATTTGTATATTTTACAATATTATTGATCATAGCATCCGAGAAAAACAATTTCCAGCATTCTAATATGGTTTTGTCGCCTTTTGCTTTTGCTTTTACCCCAGGTAAGTTCGTAACAATATTGCAAGCTTTGGTCTTATGGGAGTGTGTTTCTTATGTTTCAACCATGGTGTTTTATCTTTGCCATAAAATCTTGGATAACCATCATCTTGGCCGCTTTCTTCCATGGCATCTTCAGGATTACTGGGTAGATCTTGTGTGGACTGCTCAGAATCTGTATTGTGGATACTGTGTTTAGAAGGAACATCACTTAAGTCGTTATCAGAATCTAGTGGTTCCACATCGTTGTCTATCTCTTCATACCATTTTAGTAACTAGTTTTCCATTTTCTTGTCCACATTTACCTGCAATAAACCAAAATAGGGCTTATAATAACGGATGGTCAACAATATATAGATATTTCACTAAAAATCTTACCTTTTATGATAATATTTTAACTTTTCTTAAGTGATCTCTCTAAAAATCAACACGCCAACACTAGCTTAGTTAGATTTTTTCTAACGCTCCGACGAACGCGATCGCTCGCATATTAGATTTGAACTAACAACAACTGCTGTTGGCTATAAGATAATCGGTACTCCCACCATTATTTAACATAATCTTTAACGAGTCTTCATAGGAGTATTCCTGGTTGCAGAACCCAAAAGAAGCAATATTTCAAAAATTATGGCGAAATACTTAAAAATGTTAGATTTTTTCTAACAGTGCGAGTGGTGGAGGGTTAAATATTAAAGTAAGCACAAAATAAAACTGAACGTACTGTCAAGCCACAACTATTTTTATAGTCGTCAATATAATATTATTAAGATTAAGATTTTAAAATCCGTCGACAAACAAAATAACTAATTATCAAGATAATTAAACAATTACAAACACTTCTAAAACATCAACGCCATGACCCCATAAAAGGCCAATTTGATACACTCGAATAACATCGAATTGCTCTTTTCCATCCGGATTAAGCTATATAAAAAGATCTTCATTCTGGCGCCAATTATTCACTCGTTTATGATGTAAATTAATCAAGTATGCCGAGTGGCGTGACTCTCTTTTGTTTATCACTGAGAAAACAAATGACAAAGCAGAGAGCAATCTGAAACCCTCTTCGGTAACTAGATTAGTTACGCTCAAAGTTAATATCGCGGAAAATATTTTGTACGGCAGTAGATCCTACGTGTATAATTTGATCGTGACTAATGTGCTTGTGAGTCTAAAACGCCAAATGTTAGGAAAGGGTCATGAATGAGAAGTCAGCTATTTTATGGGGCGAGCTTAAATCTTAACCATATTCTATTTAATTGCGCTGATGTCGATAACTTCGTAACTTAAACAATTTGATCGGGTACAGTAGTCAATATAAACCTTAATTGATATAGAATAAAAAATTGCTTAAAACGTTTTTAATTTCCTTATGCTAGTCTAGCCAATATATAATATGCTATAATGCCCTTGTTGCAGTTTTGCAACTTTATGTAAATATTAATAATTAAATATACTGATGGCCAAAAAAAAACACAACAACTAGAAGGACAAATATTTTTTTTAATATTTATTTGTGGAAGTACACAGTATAAAATTCTTATTACATGATAACAATATAAACAAATTTGCAATGTCATGTTCATCAAAAAATTAATAACAAGTGGCTCCTCCTTGATTTTCTATACACTCAGTTACTCTATGAGGAATTGATCGAATTAAGTGGTCTTTATCATATTACAAAATACTCATCCAGATTCTTCTTATGACATGCCACCACAGGTCTTCTAAGTTCTCTGGAAAACGTGTCATTTGATTTACGTAGGTTTCGACCTACTACATCCCACTTATGTTCGATGGTTGATAAATCAGCTGATCTTGATGGCCACTCCAAAGCCTTTACACTAGATCCTTTTCTGCATGCCATGGTTTCACGGGCAATAATAGGTCTTGAGTTATTATGTTGCAAGATCGCATTTGGAATGGTTTGTAGGTAGGGATGTAAAACCGTTTGCAGTACTTCATCAATATATCGTCGAGCTGCCAGATTGCCGTTAATTGGAACTAGAGGTGATCTGTTTCCCAAACATATAGCACCCTATACCATAATGTTTGGATGTGCTATATTTGGTTGTGACAATAATTTTAAGAGTGTAAAAATAAGGGCATGCCTGTTATTTTTCACATTTTTTCACACAGCTCTTAAGAGACATAAACCTGGAAATTTGAACAGTTAGGAAGCCTAAATAGTCAAGCTGGGTTGACTGCAATAAAAAATTTTAAAATAGGTTTAAATTTAGTAAAATTTAAATTAATTTGAGTATTAGGACAGTGAGAGTTTTTATTTGTTTCCCTTGTAATTTCCAAAAATCTTTCAATAAATCCAACTCCAAGTTGTTTTTCTTTCTACTAATGCCATGCTAAATAGATGAACCAGTATTGATATTAAAATTAGGTTTACTGGACAATAAATGGTGACCAAATCTTAAAGAGTTTGGTCTTTTCAAATGTTCTGTGATTCTAGTAGATAACTTTCGAATGGTTTTACCTACATCACAATCATTACATTTTAATTTATAAATACCACTTTTGTCAAAAGTGTTCATCCTATCTTTGGTGTTAATTCCTAAAGTGTTGTGTGACTTGAAGGAAATTTTGGTGTCTTTAATTGTAGAAGCAAAAAGTTTTGATATTTTTTTGGAAATGTTGCTGATATAAGTAGGGGAGAAATATCTGATGTTAATTGTGGCATGTATTAGGTTGAAGCAAGCATTGTGATGAATAAGCAAGCTTTTCTGCGACTTTAAGTTTTACTCTATTTAGAAGCTTATGGATGATATTTGGATCATAACCATTATTGAAAGCAATTTGCTTGAGAGTATTAATTTCTAAATTGAAGTTCTTATTAGAAAGTGGAAATTTGTGAAGCCTATAAATGTAACTATTAAAAATAGCCATTTTATGTTGGGTTATATGATGTACTCTAGAGAATCTTTTTTACGAGATCATATTCAAGAAGTCCAACTTATTGTCAGATTCTGGTTCCAGTGTAAAAATATTAGCATGGAGGTTATTATTAGTAAAAGATCATTGAGAATCTGTAAGGCATCATATTGTGTTCCCTGTATGAGAGCTATACAATCATCAACATATCTTGACCAAAAAACTATTTTGTTATTGTTGTTAACAAATTTCTATTTTAAGCTGCCTAAGAAAATATCAGCCAAAAAAGGTGATAATGAAGGACCCATCGCTAAAACTTTTGGCTGTTTTTTAATCAAATTGGAAGAAGTCCTGATCAAAACAAAATTTAAGCAAAAAACCCATATATTACTGAAACTATTTTTTTTTATTTTATCTTTACTTAAAGGAAATATACGAAAATGTGTCTTATGTAACGACCAAAAATACTAAAATAATAATGTTTGCATTAGCTGTCAAAATATCTCATGTTCTTTTAAAAGGACAGCAGTAAGAAGTAGTATATATTAGAATGTAAAACTTTATTAATACAAAAATAATTACAAAGTATGGAAATCCCTAAAACATTGTTTAGGGTGTAATGGTATTTTACATTTTTCGCACAAAAATTAAACTTTTTTCTTGCAAAGTCCCAACGAGATTGTTTTTCTTGATAAACAATTAAATGGTTCATACCACCATGTCTTGAATGTAAGACCGTGTAAGACGGAATCCCGTCTTGTTGGGCCGCGTTTGGTATCTTTTTTGGAGGTTTCCAGAAGGTTGCAAGCTATTTGCCTTCTAAATCTAAGCTGATAAAGGCTTTCGCAATCTTTTTGGTCCAATTGCCACGTGTTTTGAATAGCCATGTCAATTCCATGTACTATTAGCAGAAAGTGCCACTTTTTCCCTCTTATAGAGATCCGGTAAACACTAATGTTTTGGTCACAGCTGTCTACGCCACCCATAAAAGAATTGTATTGCTTTATCATATTTCGTTGATAAACAAAAATGTTTCTCTTCTCCTTATGGGAAAACCGTTTGACTAGGTGATGTGGTTTAACTGAACAAAAGTTAGATGCAATTGTAACCACCCTATTGTCGTGCCAGTGACTAACCACAATTCCTGAGTTTTTATCTAATCTGTAATCGTAATAAGTTCCCCTTTCCTTTGTTTATAGCTGTTGGGGCGAATAGGGGGCATTTTAGTGTTTTATTGTCCTTAACTATACCGATAGCGAAAAAACCTCTAGATTTTAACCTATGGAAAAATCTATCTCCCGATAGAGCTCCAGCGACTTTTTTATTTTGAGTAACATCACGATTTTCCCCCATTTATATATATATATATCTTTTGGGAAAATATAACTCTCCGTAGAGCTACAGCGACTTTTTCATTCTGACTATCTGACTATCATCACGATTTTCCTCAATACATATCTTTTTGGTAACACCACTCAAAATAAGCATATCCGCAAAACACCTAATTTCATTATCTGCAATATCACTAGTCAAGTTTTTTGTGCCGTGTATGTATTTGTATATGTTGTTATCATAATGAATAGGTTGTCGTCAAAGAATAGCCTGAAGAGCTGTAATGGCGTGCTATTTTGTTTAGGTCCGATTTTTGGTCTCCAGTTAACATCTTTATAATGCTAGTACAATTCACCTATAAGCCATTGTGTAGGTCCTAGATTTTTGAAAATAATCGAAGGTTTTGTTTTTTCTTTGCGCAGTGTTGCAAGAGGTACGTCGTCGTCGTCGGAATCCGACTCTTCTGCACTCTGATCTTGATTATTGAAAATAACCTCCAGGTCATTTCTCAGTTGGCCTTCTGGTAAATGGTCAATCTTTGTGACATCCTCGTCTCCTGAATCTCAATCTGTTATAATATCATTTGCATTGTCTGGAAGAAAAATAATTATACCATCAGGAGGCGTTAGAATCTCATCTGTCTCAAGTTCTGCAATTAACTCATGTAATTTTAACGGTTTCCCAAAAAAACCATTCCGTAGTGCATATTACTACAGTTCTTTTAAGAGAACAAAACAAAAATGGCCTTACAGAAGAAAGTAACAAAAAAACTCCAAGCAATATTTCCACAATAATTACACCTATAAGTAAAGCAATGACAGCAAATTATGCAAAACGCCCACATTTGATTTGTAATTAAAAAAAACTTACCTCCAATTAGCAACTGGAAATAATAAAAAAAACTAAATAAAAACTCTCTTCTATTTTGATGTTAATTAAACGTTCTATTAGATCTAAAGAATTTTTAATTGGGAACATGGGTTTAAAATTAGTGATAGACTGAATTGTGTTGTACATAAACTAATTCTGTTGTAAAACTAAAATGGAAACTGGAGTGTTACAGAAACTTACAACAGGCTTTATGGGACAATTATGCTTATGGATTTTAGGAAGTCCTTATAACCTACTAGGAGTTACCTACTAGGTTAACCTATAGGTGTTATAGGATAAGATACAGTTAACTTTTTGTTATTATATTTAGAAATAGTATAATTTGTCACCTCGGGGGAACAAATAACCACCTTCTGTTATCTCCGGGTGCTCTGCAGAGGGCTTCGAATATCGCAGTCGAGAGCTCCTCTACCCAAGTCCATTTACTGGGTATGGACTTGTAAATATTTATCTTCTGATGGCTTGTCTTGAAAAAGACAAGATATTTCTTACATGACAAAAATATAGGTCGAAATAAAACATCAGATTGTAGTTGAATAATATCTCAGCCACAGAGTATGGAAATTAAATGCAGGAAGCAAAGCTCCGAGAGCACTAAGCTCTCGGAGAGCCCGTGAGGAACTGACTTGGTTGACCTGAAAATCGCCAATATTTATATGTGCTGATCGAGCGATAAATAGGGATTTCCAGGTCAAGAGCCAATGGGAAAATTCGAGGCGGGGCGATGCGCATCGAAATGGGTACTAGTTCACAGACTATGGCATTCGATGACAAATTAAACAACTTAACCAATACTTTTGTTTTATTAATAAAGGTGTTAACCGGATTTTTTTCCAAAATTACAAAACTGTTATCTGACAGGAAAGATTCTACTTTCTCTATGTATTAAATTTGTTCTAGGATTACAAGACAATTTCCATTATCAGTTGAAGTAAGCTAATGCAAGGATTTCTCAAATACTGTTTAATTTCAGCATTGTTTGTCATACCTTCTGTCAGAGTATCCAGCTCCACTGCAAAGCCTACTAGCACTTAGTCAGTTAAGAAAACTTAAGGCCTAATCCTAAAAAATGCAATTCATCCTCTGAAAAAAAAAATTGATTTTATTAAAAGCCTGTTTATAAAAATGTCACTTTTGTCAAATGCAAATGTGCATCGGCAATGAACTTAAATTAAATTTCTATTGAATCTATAAAATATTGTGAACTGAAAATTTAATAACGACTACCTCAAATAAAAAAATATCTAAGATATATATTATATTATACAGCTATTATTTATTAAATGATGTAAACTCCCTAAAATCAATTCAAATCAACACTATTTTTTTGTTTGCAATATGGAAACATACAGCACGCTAAAGCACAAAGATAATCACGCGAGAAAATGAAAGAATCTTTTCCAATATAAGTAATTTCCAAAAGGAAACCTCGTGTAGCTATATCGCTGATTGAATTTCCCAAGAAAACGCCTTAAATTGAAAGATATCCAGTGAAATTCTATTGTTGTCAGAAAGTTTTCTTGAGACTGAAACGGATACGAGTAAAAGATTTTTATAAATAAAAGTTTTTCAATATATTTCTACAGCAAGAAGTTTAATGGTCTTCTTAAGGGAGGTTTTGTGTTTTACAGCAGAGGCTATTTTGTGGTTGGTCGTAATTACCAGTCTATGTCGTAAGTAACTAATTTAAATTTATAATATTACTGTAAGTAGTCCCAAAACTTTGCTTTCTTAAATACAGTGAATATATGTATGTACAGTTAGGTCTTTGTTTGAATAAAATGTCGAAACTATTTGATAAAATAATAAAAAGTTTACCTTTTCGCAATCGAGACAGCGTAATAAATCAAAATTTTAAGGGAATTTACAGAACGAGCGAATCAAATAAAATATGTATATTAATAAACTCTGCCGCTAAAACCTTATAAGTTTAAGACTTTTATCTATTTCCGCGGGTATTGCGGAAAAATAACAATAGTTCGCCCTTGTTAACCTTAGCCGATTCTTTTTTTAATCACTTTTAAGACTCTGACAAATTCTAGGTTCATCGTGTAAATTATTAATTTTTCTATAACAATTTTAAATTGCCAACATATAAAGACAAATTGATTTATCATAGACTCGCTACCAATTTTATATTTTGTATGAAAAACAAGCATTTGTTTGGAATTGGGCTATAGAGAGTAAACGTGTACATATCGCTCTGTAAATTAGTGCCAATTTTTGCAATTTATTATTGTAAATACCAGTTTTATTAGTATTTAATTACAAATAGGGATAAACAAACATTTCTGTACAGATTGGTGATATTTTCTTCATTGCTGCATGCAACGTTTTCCAGGCAACAAGCAGGTATTGCAAAATTTACGAACAATTTAGTTTTTTGTTATCAAGCTACTGATAAGAATGCAATTTATTCTGCCAAGAGCTCTAGGCTTTTGACAAATTAATATAGACAACACATTTTACAATTTGCTTTTTTTAAGCCCTTCTCTCCATTCGGATTACCGAATATAGGCCTCTCCTAATTCTCGCCATTCATCTCTGTTGTTTATAAAACGTTTCTACATTGGTCCTGCAGTTCGTTTAATATCGTCGCTCCAGCGCATTTGCGGTCATCCTCGTGGTCTTTTGGCTTCATATGTCCTTAAGACGTTTGTTATGAGCAGACCACTTCCATTTCAGTTTAGCTGCCTGTTCGACAGCATCTTTTACTTTTGTTCTCTTACGAATGTCTTCATTGGTTTTATGGTCTTTGAGTGAGAAACCCAGCGTCTGTCATTCCATAGCTCTCTGAGTTTTTCTGATCTTCTCCATGTTTATTTTAGTGAATGTCCAGGTTTGAGCTTCATATGTAAGTACAGAGAGGATACAAGAACTAAACACTTTGGTTCGCAGTCTTTGGGGTATATTTTTATTTTTAAGTACGTGTGAGAGTCTTCCGAATGCTGCCCATCCCATTTTTATACGTCTGCTTATTTCGGTAGTCTGATTATCTTTGCTTACCTTGACATTTTGACCCAGATATGTATATTCATCTACGTGTTCTATCTCTGTCCCTTGAATGTTTATCATAGGTTTGTCATCTTTGTTTGACATTAGTTTAGTTTTGCTAAACTTTATTTTTAGTCCTTTTTTAGGGATTCTGAGTGTAGCTCATGTGTACCTCCATCATCGTATTGAGTGCATTCCACGTGTCGGCTATTAGTACTTCATTATCTGCGTATCTAAGATGGTTCACGTATCTTCCGTTAATAACGATTGCCTTATTTTTCCAGTCTATTAACTTAGGAGAGAAGATATCTTCTAGGTCAGCTGTAAATAATTTTGGAGATATTGTGTCTCCTTGTCTTACGTCTCGGTTAATTTTTGGTAAATATTATGTATTAATATTCCGTACCTAAAGTCGGTCCGGTTTTTGACTAATGCTTCTTCTTTTGTTCATAGATCTACGCTATCAAAAGCTTTTTCATCATCTACAAACCCCAGACATAATGGGAGATTGTATTCGTTAGTCTTTTCTATTAGGATTTTCCAAGTATATAGATCGTCACAGGTGCTGCACCCTTTTCTAAATCCAGCTTGTCCTACTGGTTCATATCCGTCAAATTTAATTGTTAACCTGTTTGTAATAATCTTTGTAAATGTTTTGTAAAGCTGTGAAAGAAGTGAAATTGGTCGATAATTTTTCAGGTCTGTGGTGTCTCCCTTTTTGTATATTAGCATTGTTTTAGCAGTACTCCATTATTCGGGTATGTTGCCTTCGAATAGATATTTATTAAATAGTATTTTTAGATACGTGAGGGCTTCTCCATCGCCTTCCTTCCTTCAGCATTTTTGCTACAATTCTATCGCTTCCAGGAGCTGTAATCCCTTTTATTTCTTTTACTTTTCTTTCTATTTCTTCGTGGCTTATTTCGGGCATCATTTCTGAGTTGAAATTTGTTATCTGCCTTTTCAAGTTCTGCTTGGAGGAGTTAGGGGGATCGTTTCTGGAACAATACAGATTGGCGTAGAACTTTTCAATTAAGTTTGCTTTATCATATTCTAATTGTCCTTGTTTATTTTTAATGGTTATTATGTTTTTCTTTCCTAGTTTCGGTTTGGTGCATTTGAGACTTCGGTTTTTTTCTATGACTTGTTCTATACGGTCTACGTGATAATGTCCTCTTTTATCTGTTTTTTACTTACTCGATTAAGTTCCTTAAATTCTGCTGTTTTTTTTTTAGTTTGTCTCAGAAGATATTTTCTTTGTTTTAGCATGTTAGCGGTTGACACAGCAACTGGTTCTGAGCTTACATTTAATAGTTCTTTTGCTATGACATCACTGATTTCATCATTTATCTGGATTTAACGCTTTCGCAGGTTTTAACTTGCTTTTATATTGTTCTGTATTAGATTTTAGTTTATCTGTATCTATATTCCAAGTTTTTCCAACCCAAAGGAATGGATGGAAGCATATATGACATCTATATTTAAGAAAGGAGATAGGAAACGATGCAAAAACTACAGAGGAATAAGTGTAATATTATTAACAGGAAGATTATATGGGAAGATACTGCGAGAAAAGATAGAGCAAGCAATAAAAGGCAAAATCGGGGAGAATTAGGCAGGCTTCACGGCAGGAAGATTATGCATAGACCACATATACACACTGGAACAACTGTTGAAAAAGAAAAAAGCAAAAAATAAAGATATACATTTTTGTGGACCTGAGAAAGGCGTATGACTCTGTACCAAGGTAAGAACTATGGGAGGCAAGGTAAAAATTAGAAAAACAGACGGAACTCATAGAAGCTACAAAAGCTCTGTATAAAGAAAATAAAGTGTCCATTAAAATGGGAACAAGAATCATAAGAGACTTCACCACAACAAAAGGGCTCCTGCAGGGTTGTTCCACATCTCCAACCCTATTCAAAATATACTTAGAGAAAGCCTTGACTACATGGAAAAAAAAGTAAAGGTATGGGAGTACCGGTACGGAACAAATGATTGCACAAGACCAAGATTGCACAATTAATCTCGAGAAAACAGAGTACCTATCTACAAGTGAAGAAGACATAGATGATACACATATTGATGACGACGTAACAATCAAAGGAGAGGATAAATGCAAATACTTGGGGTTTATAATCACGAAAAAGGCAACAACAGAGGAAGAAATTACACAAAGATTAGGACAAACAAGTCGCACATTAGTGCGAAGTATTATGACATATGGGGCTAAAAATTGGATCATAAACAAGAAAAACAGCAGGAAGCTAGTACCAACAGAGATGGAATGCCTGCGAAGATGCTGCAAGGTAACAAGAATGGATATGAGAAGTAATGACGAAATAAAGCAAAGAACATCAATAGGAACAGACATATTAACATATACAGAACAAAGAAGACTAAAGTGATATGGACATACAAGAAGAACTAGCGACAGCAAATGGATAAACAGAATGACCGAATGGAGCCCCTTAGGAAGGAGGAAAAGAGGACGACCCCGATAAAATAAACTTTAAGACTCTTTGGGTAAACACAGCTGAAAGAATAAGCTAAGTGTACTCTTATTCCTTTAATATTCCAATATTTCGTCGATAGTGGATATTGAAATAATAAAGGAATAAGAGTACACTTAGCCTTTTCTTTCAGCTGTGTTTACCCAAAGAGTCTTAAAGTTTATTTTCTAATTTGATCAGCTGTGATTACACTACTTATATATACTTATATATATATATATATATATATATATATATATATATATATATATATATATATATATATATATATATATATATATGTATATATGTATATATATATATATATATATATGTATATATGTATATATATATATATACATACATATATATATACATACATATATATATACATACATATATATATATACATACATATATATATATATATGTATATATATATATATATATATATATATATTTATATTGTTGTGCAACTGCTGTAAAAGAATGCGAAACTGCTCTTTATAAGTACCGCTAAAACAAAAGTGACGAAAACCTTATTTGTTTTAGAAAACTTAGAGCCAGGCAAGGTATATTTAAAATAAAGTAAGAAACACTCATGGAAGAACTGCATTCATTACAAATGTGGGGAAAATACGTACACAAGAATTTAATTTTTTTTATAAAAAATTAATTTAGTAACCGATTTTAGTAACCGTAAATTTTTGTCAAAGGTTTAGAAACAAGAATGTACTCAAAGAAACAAATTCTCCTATACAATATCCTTCGCAATCTTTCGAATTTGACTCTACTGTCTTAAATACTCTGTTTACACTATAACTTTTAACCATTCTTCCAAATTGCAAACATTTAGGTGTAGGTCTCGACAAGTTTTACTTCATATTCCTCAAAAATCTTCTCATCATCCGAAAAAAAAAAATGCGTGTATTGTACAACATAACAATATTGACCAATTAAAAATTTTAAATACAGTATAGCCCAAGCTAAACAGTACTAAACTTGTAATTATTTTATTGTTTTAAAAAATACATATTATTGACACTTTATAACATGTTCCAAATAAGCTCCTTCTCTCTCAAGACAGACTTCATACCGATATTCCAGATTTCTCGTAATGTTATGGAATAAAGGTTGTCTCAAGTCCGCGAAGAAGACTCTAACGGCATCGTTTAATTCATTGGTGGTTTGTGTTGCCCGTTTAAAAACGGCAGTTTTAGACATGCCCCAAATGTATGCGTCTGGAGATGTTAAGTCTGGAGGGATGTGCAGGATAGGGAAAGTCAGTAAATCGTGAAATGAATTTGTGTGGAAAATGTCCATAAAGAAATTGACGAACTGCGACAGCAGTGTGGCAAGTTGTCCCATCCTGCTGGAAAAATTGTTCTGGAAATACCAAATTACGTGCACGACAAAATTGACGTAGATCAGGGATAAAGCGTGTTAAAACTTTGTATGTACCTCTGTTATATTAAGTGTGACTTGCCTGCCATTTTCTTCGATAAAGTATAGACCAATGATTCCGTGTCACGAAACTGCACACCAGACACTCACTCTTGCGCTATGTAAAGGAACTTCTTAAACTTTTTCTGGTCTGGCAAAGCCCAGAAATCGATTTGTGCGACGATATACATGGCCTGATAAATTAAAATATGCTTCGTCTGAAAACCATACATTTTTCAAAAATTCAAGATTTTCATACTGTAATGCAAAAATTCTGGCACAATATTCCACTCTACTGTGATAATCCCTGGGTTGTAATTGTTGATGTACCTGAATCACATACGAAAATGCACCCATCTAGTTCAGGATTCTTTGGAAGTTCGTTTTTAGCCAAAATGCAACGCTGTTTTTGTCTGCCTGGCTTTCGGATTTTCCAAGATTCGCTCAAAAACACGTTCATGATTATCGTTGTTGTTAACTGTCATGGGACGCCCTGAGTCTCCTTTTCGTAGTCACAATACATTACCCGTATTTCTAAACTTTTCAACAACCTTCAAAATTACAGCATTACTTGGAGAACGTTTATTAAACCGTTAATTGTTAATTGATCACACACGTATTGCGGACTTGCACTATTACGTCGGCCAATTCCGTATCAGTGAAAATAATGCTCCACAAGAAACACTTTCTCCTCGATACTTAACACCATTTTTAACAATTAGGCCTTAATAACTAATTGTTTAAGGATTACTTGACAGGATTATACTAGTTAAGTTGAATATGAAAGCGCGCACAAAGAGACATCTATGTTTCAGTTTCAGTACTGTTTATTTTGGGCAATACTGTATTGTAAAGGAAATCTACCGTTATGTCAATTAAGAAACAGGACAAATCATCGAAAAATCCAAATTCTTACCATACGGTTAGGTTGAGCAATAATTGATTAAACGCTGCCAAGAGTCTATAACATTCTCAACATCTTTGTTCCCATATGCCGCTTGGTTTACGAACGTGCTAGTTCTTTTGTTAGAAATTTATGTTATATGTCCCATAAACTAAAATAAGTTGTAGTACTGTATCTTATATAAGCTGAAAAAAACAAAAATGTCTCTTTGAAAATACAAACATTCACACATATAGAAATTCAAGTATGTGGTGAGATTTAAAGTCAAAAAGTTTTGTTGACCTTCACCGAAATTACCCAAACTTTTCGAATATGTTCTGAAGGATTTGGTTTTCAAAACCTCCATTTAAATAGGGGTTTTACCAACGCGAATGTATAATTTGCGGTTTTTATTCGGACTCGCGCAAAAGTTTTTACCTTATTTAAATATCGGCTGCCAGTAAACTCGAAAACTTATAATGAATTCCAAACTAAATTTAACACAAATATATAAAGGCAGCTGAAAAATATTTTATATAATATATTTGATTACTTTGATGGCAGAGAAATAAATATAATGAATTAATAAAACTGAACGTTAATTTCAT
This sequence comes from Diabrotica undecimpunctata, assembly GCF_040954645.1. Classification (NCBI taxonomy): domain Eukaryota; kingdom Metazoa; phylum Arthropoda; class Insecta; order Coleoptera; family Chrysomelidae; genus Diabrotica; species Diabrotica undecimpunctata. Next base: position 28,681,320 of record NC_092807.1, on the reverse strand, counting down.
GGTTCCTCAGTTAAAAATTTTGCTTCACTTTTATCTTTTTATACCTTCATATATTTAGTTATTTTTTGCTAATGTTTTAATTTTGGATGGACTAATATAATGGTGGCTGATGGTGACTGATAATGGCTTTGTATATAATATACTACTCTCCAAAATTATCGCACCATCTAAAATGGACCATGAATTTGAAACAATATTTCTTTTGAACCCTTAATTGGATTTCGATTATTTATTTTTCACATTATACGTATATTTCTAATTAATTACTATATTAATGTTTTTTTTAGAAATGTCAACGTTTTACCTATATACGGGTTGTAAAAATAAAGTTGAGTTTTTTCATCTAAAGTTGCAACGCCCTGTGGAATGTATTAGAAACAAGAGCTACATGTTTTAATACTATTTCGAGCTCGCATTATTCTTTCTCTCTCTAAAAGCAAACGCTACATCTTATTATTATTATTATTATTTCGAGAAAGCTTTATTTTTTCAACATTTTCGTAAAAAAATCATCGATATCATCATTATCAGTACTATTATTATTAAAAACACAGTCAAATCATAACGTGATTTTATCGAATTGTAATACTCATTAATGGAAGCAGTTATTTGGCTATGAAAAATCAAACAATTTGCCAGGACAATTTTAGACTGTCAATATTGTTTACATTTCAAAAAATTGTTTTGCTATTTTGCGTATGTTAATTGACATGGACCGTATGTTAAGAAATCTGAGCTGAGATGAATGTGTTCTGGCAATTACTTTAGCTGGTGTAGGGTTAAGTTATCGTGAAATTGACTTAATGTTAAGTACAATATTACGAGTCAGTAGTGTTTTTGGCTGCTACATATTTTTTTACTTCTGCCCAGATGAGCTCAATCGGATTGAGCTCACAATGGTATGGGGGCAGCTTTAACACTACTTTGTTTTGGCTTTTTGTCATCTTATCAAGGATATATTATTTATTATATTTTCCCTTATTTTCCTTAACGATAGCCAGCAGCTGCACTTTTAACATGGAGACCTCAAACCCTATATTTTTTTATTTCAGTCACACTTGAATGTCAGCTTTTCTCATAGTTTTTTCACTTAGTTAATACTTTTCGAGTTACTTGCGAGTAAATATGTTTATTTTTCAACAAAAAAAAAAAACACAAGGTTTTTAGACGGTTTTTGCAAATAACTCCAAAATTAAGTATTTAATCGAAAAAACATTCTTAGCAAAAATAAAGCTTATAAAATAGCTTATAGCAAAAAAAATGGTGTAATTATAAAGCCAGAAGCACATTTGTAACTATTAAAAAGTAGGTTATTATTCCTCAAATTTCAAATCGAATATTTCAACGTGAAAGAATAAAAAAAACAAGCACGTTCCACAACAGTGAGTTTTCCCTGAAAAGTGCTTAATTTTTTTGATATTTCTCGTTGAAATATTCGATTTGAAATTTGAATTACTTTTCATTAGCTACAACTCTGCTTTTACCGAGTCTACAGACTTCTTATAGGTATAAGTACATCATTTTTTTTAACTTCTTTATAAGCTACATTTTTGCTAAGGATATGTTTTTCGATGAAATACTTACATTTTGAGCTATTTGTGGAAAACCGTCTAAAAACGTGTTTTTTTTTTGTTAAAAATGGTCATATTTACTCGCAAATAACTCGATAAGTATCGACTTTGTGCAAAAACTATAAAAAATAACAGTTGTTTAGAATTAGGCAGTTTATTCAATTCTGGACTTATTTTGAACACATGGTTTTTCACACCCGAGAAGAGATGAAACTCACCGTCATGGCAAAAGCCCACATCGGAACAATATCACTTTTTTTCTTTGCCGTTAGCTATGTATATGCCAAATTTCATGTTAATCCAAGCGGTTCTTTAATATCTACAGCAAAGACCGGGAATAAATGGACTAAAAGGGAAATAAAACTGTTCGAAACATCAGTAAATTAAAATATTGGTTTTCCTTACCTTTATTAAAGTGATTATCGCAAGCTATTTTTATTTTTAAATAACAAAATACTTTGTTTTTGGATACTAAAAATTCACTACATACTATAAAACTTAATACTAAACACTTAAACTAAACTCTAAAAAATAACACGACCAGTAAATAACTTAACAGTAACTATAACATATAACACACAATATATTAACTTAAAAATCAACACGCTACAATTTGAATTTAAACAGAATGACAAGTTTGGACCTGTAAAATGAGAATCCGTCTGGATTATGGCAATAAATTATATTTAATAGCCTCTTGACGAATGAGAGGCCGAATATCAACACGTGCGTTTGTTAACAGTTGGAAATTTGCCGAACGAAAGTATTTTAGTTGCTAAATTTATTTATATTGTTATATTGTTATAATTATTAAACATGGATTAGTATACCATTATTAAATACATGTTTCCATAGACATAGACACTATGCATATTTTCTAGAAGAAATTTATATTTAATGCATAATGGTAAATAAGTGAAAATAGATGTGCATAATTTTTATTTTTTTGGGTATTTGTCCAATTCTGGGCATAACGTTATCTACCGAATGTTAACGATATCCAGTTACTTCCATGAAGTATTTGACAATTTACAAGTATTTACAATTTATACATATTTTAGTTTAAACCCGACAATGGAGAAGAAAATAATGAAAAAGTAATAACAGTATGCCTGAATATCTAGTCTTATTACAGTTATATATACAAATATATAGCTAAGTGTAAGTTAGTTAAAGATACATAAAAGGAATAGCTTTTATTGTTCTTCAGGGAAATCTATTTAACAGCAGCATCTGTTTACCAGTATCGAAAGTCATTACTTATCGTTGTAAATGCAATAAAGTATACAATAATCCCGTATCTTATTGTTTCATTATTCACTACTAAGCCTATAGGGGAGCGCGAGATGGATACCCGTGTGAGTCACAAAAATGTATTCTTGCAAAGTTGCCAAAGTTATGACGAAGAAGGAAAGTTTGATGTATATTCCTGGCGTTTATATATATATATATATATATATATATATATATATATATATAAGATCACTGCAGTACATAGACTTTGAATGCCAAACTTAGCAAATCTGGTTATGCCAAACGGTGTTTTATAAAATTAATTTTTGAAGTTATACTTCTATACGCGCGCTCCACGTTGGAAATTTGTATGGGAGTGAATCTGTGAAATCATTACATATGTAAGATAATGAGTAAGAGAGAGACAGAAGATATATTTTCTCTCTCTTCCTCTCTCGAATATAAAAATGTTCTTTTTGTATATATATTTAATATTATATATATATATATATATATATATATATATATATATATATATATCTATATATATATTATATATATATATATATATATATATATATATATATATACATGTAATATTATATATATCATAAAATATTTATTAATGTTATTATTTATGTGATATGTTTTGTATTATTTATTAAATGTTCATAATTATATTAGTCTTTTGTATTTCAAAATATAAATCTTAATAAATCACTGTATGACCCAGAACTGTCAATTTTGAAATACGTTTGTGTTATGTCCTCGGTAGTATAGTAGTCAGTATACCCGCCTGTCACGCGGGAGACCGGTCGATTCCCAGTCGGGGAGGACTTTTTTATTATTATTATTATATGGTAAATTAATATGCGTAAGTAGAAAAGTTATGTTTATTATTGTCATTTTTAAATACTTATGAATATTGCATTTTAATTTGTATTGTATTATTATATTGAATTATCTTGCAGTGTATTGTATTGTATTTTTATACTAATAACAAAATAAATAATGAATTTTACTGCAGAGTATGTATAAAAAAAATTCAACTCCTTTCATACATATATGAAAATAAAAATATACATTTTCATCAAAATATTGATTCAATCCTGTATTTACTATACTCCTATTACAGGTCAAATGTTGTTTATTTGTTGTTAGTAAGTTGTTAATAATTCTGTTTCTCTTTCTGTTATGTCTTACCTATAGCATTACATATGTAATGATTGTGTAGATTGACTCCCAAATAAATTTGTAACGGTGAATGCGTGTATAGAAGTGTAACTTCTACCGGCAGTCCCACTGGACTGCTACACCCGTTTTTTATTTTTTTGTAAAAGTAAAGAAAAAGTAAATTTTATTAGAGCAGGTTCCTCTTCACTTTTCGATGGTTATGAAGTATTTTCGACGTTTTTTCTTAGTTCTTTGTTTCTCCCTGCGAAAATATTTTAATTATATAATAATTAAATATTTTAATTATATACCATTATTCTAATTATATACCATATCATCAACAACTATACCTTCGACAACTATACCTTGTAAATAAGTAACTCCGCCAAATTTTCTAATAATTAAAAATTTTCACAGAACTGCTACTTTAAAATATTAAAATCCTTATTCTTCTTAAGATTCTTAAGATCTATAATATATTTAAAGAAAAATATTACACTAAAAATTATCATTTATTTCCAAGCAACGTTTGTTGCTCATCCTTTAATTTTGAAAGACTGTTTTACGGTTCAGCTGAAGCTTAATGGTTTAACATCTTAACATAAAAGCAGTTGGAATATTCGAGGTGTAAATGTATCGACACATACCGCGAATATCTTGGTAGAATTTCAAACGTGAAATTGTACGAGAACGTAAAAAGAAAGGAACAGAATATTTGAAATATTTAGGAAAATATTATAGTGTTGTACAAAATGCTTTTATTGAGAAATTTCTACTCAAATAAATTTATATAGATAAATATATTTCTCAGCTCCATACTTATGAAAATTGATATTCTTAAGATCGTTAAGATCGTTAAAAAGTCGTTTGATGTACTGAAAGTTCGTACCTTATAATTTTGCTTCTTTTATATGTGCCTCATCCTTTAAGGATATTGGTAATCATCACCGTCCATTTTACTCTGCCTGCAGTAGTTTTGTAGCATTTTATAGTTTTTTTTGCACTTCAATGCTTTACATTTATCAACCAAGATGTACGTAGTTCAAGCTAATTAGACTCATTAAAGCCACAATGGATAAAACAGACATGTGTACGAATACAAAACCACAAGACAGACTTTTTTAAAATTTCGCAGGGGCTAAAGCAGGGAGATGACTTTGTTTAACCTGGCACTGAAGGATGCTGTTAGGCAAATGTAAACTGGAAGAGGAAACCTACTGACCAACCGAACGGTTCAACTGGCCGCTTATGCCGATGATAATAATATTATGAGTAGAACAGCAACAGGAGCACATTAAACATCATCATCATCATCATCATCATCCAGCCCCGTTTTCACATCCATTGTTGGATATAGGCCTCCTCCAAACGTCTCCAGTTCTCTCTATCTCTAGCTGCTGCAATCCAGTTTGTTTCTATTCTCCTTAGGTCGTCGGTCCATCGGGTGGGTGGTCTGCCTCGACTTCGCTTGTCGGCTCTTGGTCTCCACTCCAATAATCTCTTCGTCCATCTTCCGTCTTCCATTCTAGCAACATGTCCAGCCCACCTCCACTTTTGTTTATTAATTCGCAGTATAATATCGTCAACGCCAGTTCGTCGGCGTATCTCCTCATTTCTCACGCGATCTTTCAAGGTCAGACCCAGCATTGATCTCTCCATTCGCCTTTGTGTTACCCTCAGTTTTTCGGCAGTAGCTTTCGTTAAAGTTAGGGTCTCTGCTCCGTAGGTCAAGACTGGTAGGATGCATTGGTTAAATGCCTTCCTTTTCAGGTGAATTGGAGTATTTGTTTTAAAAATGTCTCTCATCCTCCCATATGCCGCCCATCCCAACGTGATTCGTCTATTTAGCTCGCAGGTTTGGTTGTCTCTGGTTATTCTGATTTCATGACCCAAGTATGTGTATTTATCGATTAATTCTACCTTGTTGTTATTGATCTGTATCTCTTCGCTGGGAACCATATTGGTCATCATTTGGTTTTCTCGAAATTTATCTCCAGCCCAGTTTCTTGTAGTATGTAATTCAGTTCTTGGAGCATGTCTTTGATCTCTCCCAGATTATCTGACAAAAGCACGATATCGTCCGCAAAACGTAGATGGTTTAATCTTTCTCCATCGATGGATATTCCTTTCTGTTGCCATGTTAGTCTTTTAAATGCATACTCAAGAACGGTAATGAACAGCTTTGGTGACATGGTATCACCTTGCCTGACTCCCCTTTTTATCTTTATCTTATTAGTTGCTGAATGTAGACTTATGGTTGTTGTGGCATTTTCATATATATTTTTAACTATATTACAATATCTGTGGTCGACCCTGCAATCTTGTAGTGCTCTTAAGATGGACGGTAATTCCACTGTATCAAACGCCTTTTTAAAGTCTACAAATATCAATGCCAAGGGACGGTTATATTCGTTAGTTTTTTCTATCAGGGTTTTTAGGCACTGCAGGTGATCATTTGTGCCGTAATTAGGGCGGAAACCGGCTTGTTCCCGAGGTTGGTAAAAATCCAGCGTTGTCTCTAATCTGTTCGTTATTATTCGAGTGTATAATTTATAAAGATGGTTAAGGAGACTGATTGGTCTGTATATTTCCAGGTCTGCTATATCTCCCTTCTTGTGTAAGAGTACAGTTATTGAATTATTCCACTTTGTTGGGATATTTTGATTCCATAGACATAGATTAAAGAGCTTTTGAATTTTGGTTATCAGTACTGAGCCTCCTATCTTTATCGCTTCCGTGACGACACCGTCCTCCCCCGGAGCTTTGTTATTCTTCATCTTTTTAAACATCTTTTCTTCATTAAACATACGCAGAGTTAAAAACGCAAACAAAAAGGCAAGGTCTAGAAATGAACACAGAAAAAATAAAAATATTGATACAGACAAGAAGAAATATAGTCCCACTAACCATTATACATGAATATGACATTGAAACGGTTAGAAAATTTATATGCCTGGGAGTAGAAATAATATGTCGACAGATCAGAAGATGGAGAAATACGAAAAAAAAAAAACGCAGACAAACAGCTTATTTTGCCCTCTACCATATATTTAGGTCTAAAAATGTCTACCGAAATACAAAGATGAGAATCTATAAAACCTTAATTCGACCAATTTCACAGTCTCTTTTAGTTTTCAAGATATGAGAAAAATGCATTTAAATGCGCATGTGATGGCATATAAGTAAATTATACACTTAGAAATACTGACGATACAGTTCTGATTTCAAGTACCTCAGAAAGTTTACTGACAATGCTTAACACGATGTTAAACGAAATTATTGGACTTAAAAATCAACACCGCTACAACAAAGCTACTGATAGTGAATCGGAGGCCAAATCAGCTAGAATATATATACGTCATCATCATTAATCAGCCAATCACATCCACTGTTGGGCATAGGTCTCCATCAGTCCTTTCAAATGTTCTCTACACTGGATCACTTGTAGCCAGTTTTCCGCTACTCTTTTCACGTCATCGATTCATCTAAATGGTGGTCGTCCTCGGCTTATTTTATAGTTGCTAGGCCTCCATGCTATGATTCGTTTTGTCCACCGTCAATCTTGTGTTCTAGCTAAATGCCCTGTATGGTTCCACTTAAAGCGTTGTGATTTTGTTGAGTGATCTCGAAGCCTCACGTCCAGCATTGCACCTTCCATAGCTCGTTGTGTAACTCTCAAGCCAATGCGTATACTACATATTTTAAATATTGCAAATAGAGTTTTTAGATTTATATATTTGGGAATCTGCATCGGTGCAGGTTCCCAAATATCGGGTGAATCACTATTTAGATATCATAGACATGTGATATGTGACATACATTCCACACTGTACCAGGAAGCACATAGTGCTCCTGGCTTTACGATATCCGAGATGGGATAGGTTTGGGTCTAAATGCTCTAGTAAGGAAGACTCAAGCAGATTCTTTTTTCTATCACTGTCAATCTGCATTAGGTGAAAATCTTTCCTTTCAAGAATTAGAGATAATATATTATAATATTGTTGCCAAAACTTTAGCTTTTACAATGAGATATACATCTTTTTCTCATCTATACATAGATATACATCTCAGTTTAGAACTAAGACAAAGAATGGTTAAGTGCTATGTTTGGTCCGTACTTTTGTATAGTGCAGAAGTGTGAACGCTAAAAGTATCCATTATTAATAAAATTGAAGCATTGACAATGTGGGTTCATAGACGAATGCTGAAGATACCTTGGACAGCAAGGAAAACTAATGAAGAAGTAGTAAGGAGCGGCAACAAAAATAGAGAACTGCTAAAGACTGTTAAAACATCGAAAAATGTCTTATCTGGGACATATAGTAAGGGAAAGTCGATATAAAATATTACAATTGATCCATAAAGGCAAAATAGAGGGCCGTAGAGGTGTAGGAAGAAAACAAGTTTCTTGGTTGAGGAACATTCGTGAATGGACTCGGATATCAAATGCGGGACAATTATTCCATATTGGAGAAGATCGAGAAGCCTTCACAATGGTGATCGCCAACGTCGGATAATTCTGATACGGCAAGCGAAGAAGAAGAATACATATTTTTACCTTTTTTGATGATATAGTTAACTCTTTGAGGAGAAAAAGTTTTCATGCAACAAATGCTCTAGTAGAGCAACAACATTTTTATTCACAAATTGATAAAAAAATACACAAAGGGATTAATTTTCTAGGTACTATTGACACACAATGAGATGTTTTTTTTTGCAATTAAGTTTTTATTTTTTTATTTAAGAGGTGGTTTTTATCAGCACAAAGATATACATAAATTTACCTGGGAACAACCAAAGAAAAAGATAAAATCTATAATCGACTATCTCATCCAACCAGAAAACAAAAGGCTCCAAACAAATGACGTAAGGGTGTATCGTGGTGCCGAATGCGGATCTGACCACTATATGGTGGTCGCAAAAATAACCATACACTACAGGAAAGTAAACAAGAACAAAATTGAACAGGAGAAGGTAGCAGCTTCCACAAAGATAAGATATAATATTGATAGCCTCAAACAAGAATCAGTACAATTCCTCTACAAACTTAGACTAGCCTCAAAACTAACTCACTTAAGTCGAAGAGAAACAGCCGAAAAAGAAAATCAAGATATAAAAAATTGCATTCATCAGGCGGCCAAAGAGGCATTGGGGTACGAAGAAGCTGACAAAAGAAAAAATCCTGAGTGGTGGAACGAAGAAGTAGGAAAATTAATTAAAGACAAAAAAAAAGCTTATCAAACATGGCTATCCACGAAAAACTCAGAAGACCGCAGAATTTACAGCAGACTCAACAGGGAAGCAAAGAAGGAAGTCACTAAAAGAAAAAACGAAATGTGGGAAGAGAAATGCGAAGAGATGGACCGATGCTTAGGAGGAACCAAAGTGACACAAGCTTGGAAATTCATAAAAAGTATTAGAAAAGAAAGAAAAGATGAGGGAAATATAAACCTGATTCAAAATAAAAAGTGGGAAAAATATTACGAAACGCTATTAACAGAAAGTAGGCACGAATTTATGGAAAGACCTGACCATATCTCAATGACAGAAAACTCAGAGGTGCATAAGATAAACAAAGAAGAACTGAAAAAAGAATTGAAACAAATGAAAAATGGAAAAGCACCCGGGCCTGGAGACATTCCCATCGAGTTGGTGAAACATGGACCGGATGCTCTTTTGGAAAGCATAGTAAATATTTTTAATAAATGCTTAATTGAAGGCCAAACGATTCCAGACGATTGGAATTTGGCCCACATTAGCCCCATTTATAAAAAGGGAGACAGAAAAGAATGCGGAAATTATAGAGGCATTAGCGTAACTAGCTCGCTGGGAAGGTTATATGGTCGTATATTGAAAAGAAGAATAGAAGAGGAGTATAAAGAAATTGAAGAACAAAGCGGCTTCAGAGCAGGAAGATCGTGCGTGGACAACACATTTACCCTTCAACAAGTAATTGAAAAACGAACAGCTCGAAACCTCCCTACGCATCTGGTATTTATAGATCTGGAGAAGGCTTATGATACAGTTCCTTTAAAACTCTTATTTAGTGTCTTGACGAAAACGGACCTTAGTAAAACATATCTAAAAGCAATACTGAACATCTATAAATGTCCTCAAAGCACTGTAAAAACAGGAAATACTTTCTCAAGGGTATTTACAGTAACGAAAGGCTTGAGACAAGGATGTTGTATTTCCCCCACCCTATTCAAAATATATATCCAAGAAGCACTGCACCAGTGGAGACAAAAATGTGCGGGAATGGGGTTGAAGCTTAACAACCATTATCTGACAACGCTGTTCTTTGCAGATGATCAAGTACTAATTGCAAGCTGTGAAGAAGATGCAGATTATATGCTTAGAAAGCTCAAAGATGAATACGAAAAATGGGGGATGAGTATGAATATGTCTAAAACAGAATATATGCGAATAGGCAATGAAGACGAAGACCCGGATTTGGAAATTAGACAAATGAAAAGGTGCTACGAATACAAATATTTGGGAAGTATTATCTGCAGTAAAGGAACAACGGAACGAGATATAGACTATAGAGTGCAACAAGGCAGGAAGAGTGTTCAAATTCTGAATTCGATACTTTGGTCCAACAAAGCTACTATGAGAACTAAAATGACTATCTACAAAGTAATTGTAGAGCCCATTCTTACATATGGAGCAGAATGTTGGCAAATGACAGTAAAAGGAAAGAAAAAAGTTGACACGGTTGAAATGGACTACCTAAGAAGAGCTTGCCGTATATCAAGAGTAGAACGTATACCTAATTCTGAAATTAGAAGAAAAACAGATAGAGTGCATACAACTTCTGAAAGAATAGAAACTAGACAGTTAATATGGTATGGACACGTACAGAGGATGGACGACAATAGATGGCCAAAAAGAGCTATGGAATACAATCCAAGTAATAGAAGGAAACGAGGAAGACCAGCCAAGTCTTGGATACAAGGTGTTATGGAAACCATGAAAGATAGAGCCATTGATGAAGACACCTGGAGAGATAGAAAAAGATGGCGATCGAAATGCGGGAAGCGGCAGAAGCTGTAGGATCCCCGCTTATATATATATATATATATATATATATATATATATATATATATATATATATATATATATATATATTTAAGAGGTGGTACAGATTTTGTATCACCGTATCAGTTGGTACAAGTTTGCAGACATAAAATATAAAATAAATAAAAAATAAATTAAAATATATTATATGTGGTTGGATTATCAAAGTCTTGAATGAACTTGGGTACTTCCGAAGAATATGTAAAGTTTTCAGGAAGGATAAGTCTATGATAGCAGAGGTCTATGTCTTCATTATCAGATTCAAAATGTTACTTAAATAGTACATATATCAAAAATTTATAGAGTACTTTGTTTATATTGTATGTATATTAGCTTTTTCTATTTAAATAAAGAATTAAGTGACGTTTATTGTTCGGGCGGCGTACCTAACTGTTATCACACAGATGTTGTCATCTATTGACGATTTTTCATTTCCAGTTTGAGTTGTGTCTTGGTGTGTCAACATGTTTTCGAAAAAGCGTAAAGTGCTCTCAGTGGAGGAAAAGTTATCGATAACTCGAGCAATAGAGAAAGGTGAAAAGCAATCGGATGTCATTAGCCGGACGGGGCTGCCTCAGTCAACTGTGGCTACGATATGAAAGAACAGAAAAAAGTGGCTTAAAGCGGTGATGGAGGGCGGTAGCAGGAAGAAGTTGCGGAAACCTCAGCACGAAGATTTAGATCGCGCTATTCTTCAGTGGTTTCAGCAGCAGCGTATGTCCTGTGGTCAGGATAAAAGCTGAGTTTTTTGCAACTGAACTTGGAATTGAGAATTTGAAGGCATCTGAGGGTTGGCTGAGCAAGTGAAAGCTGCGGCATAAGATCAACTACGGGCAAATCAGCGGAGAGGCTCGCGATGTTAATTAAAACGTAACGAATGATTGGCTAGAAAACGTGTGGCTGGACTGAAGGCACGATATGCGTAAGACGTCATTTTCAATGCGGATGAGACTGGATTGTTTTTTAAAATGACACCAAACAGAAATTTTAAAATTTAAATTGGAAAAGTGCGTTGGTGGAAAGCTCTCTAAGGAACGCATAACAGTTTTAGTGGCCGCTAACATGACAGGTTCGGTGAAGCGAAAATTGTTAGTGATAGGGAAGTCAGAAAAATCGCGTTGCTTTAAAAACATAAAAAATCTACCAGTGAACTATAAAGCAAACAATAGTGCGTGGATGACCTCGGAAATTTTTGAAGACGCGATAATAAAGTGGGATATCGAGCTTAAAGGAAAAAAATTCTTTTGCTTGTAGACAATGGTTCTGCTCATACTGTATTGCGCGACCTTTAAAACATCGAACTCTGTTTTCTTCCAGCAAACACAACGAGTGTCCTTCAGCCCATGGACCAAAGTGTCATCAAGAGTTTGACAAGCCATTACAGGAGAAGACTTTTGATGGAATTGGTTAAGAATAATAGAGATCTTAAACTAAATATTCTTGACGCCATCCTAATGATTAGTAAATTCTGGGACGAGGTGACGGCAATACAATAAAACATTCCTTCTAACACGCAGGATGGCTGAAAGATCAAGGATTGACTGATGATAAAGATGACTTGCCATTAGATGTCTGGGCCAGACAGTTTCAACTAACCATCACCTATGGACCGGAAAAGCTAACAGAATTTGAAGAAGTGAATGAAAATGTAGCTACAACATCTGGACTTTCTGACGAGGACATCCTGCAAGTAATTAGTGTAGAAGAACAAGAAAACAGTGACTCGGAAGTGGAAGCAGAGCCAGAACCAGCTCCGATTCCTCAGCAGGCATTGGATGCGTCAAAAGTACTGCATCGATTCTTCATCCACCAAGAAGACGATATGTGGAAAGGGAAAAGGAGACAGACCAAGGCGACAGATTTTTTTGGTAATATATTTTACAGTAGTATGTTATTTTTTTATTGTACAGTACACATGTTTTAATTGTACAGTCATTTTTATACTGTATTGCTTATATTATTCGTTAACAAATCTATGTGGAATACAATGATAATTCATTTATATTCATTTATATTCGATTTGATAATTTTTTTAAATTAAAATAGGTTATTTAGTACAGTATTATTAATATTACAGTACCGAATTTGGTCTCTCTCTGTATAACGATCTCTCCTTGTAGCGATGAAAATTCCCGGTCCTTTGCATATCGTTATAGAGAGAGGACTGAATATCAAAAATTTATAGTGTACTGTCTTTATATTGTATGTATATTAGGTTTTTCTATTTAAATAAAGATCTATCTATCTATCTATCTATTCGTCCACTATCGATTCGGAATCAGATGATATTGTCCCTACATCTTCATGTATATAATCCAGTTTCGCTTGTTATTCATCCACGTCATGCCAATTAGGGTAAAATATATATCGTGATTTCTCAATCTTAACATTTTCCTAGATAAAAATTTATTTTGTAAAATGTCATATGCGGAGCGCTGGTACGAATATTTTACCACGAGAAAACTTTGTAGATTTTCAATTTACACACAAACATTTTCAATATTTTTAATTATTACTTACCTAGCAAGATCAACACAAGACTTGAATTCAATGATTTTGTAAATACTTGAGTTTTAAGTAACTTAGTAACTCAAAACTATCGACAAGATTCAGTACACGACGCGCTGACAATAAAATAAGGTTTGTAACACGTGCCACGTGCTCGTGTGTTTGCATTCTGTTCAGTAGATAGCTGTTACAGTTACAGTATAATACGAGTAATTGTACCAATACAGTGTAGGCGACAACGATTTAAAAAGATGGTATATTTATAGCATATTCGCCACTTAACAGCATCAAAAAAGGTGGTACATTGCGTGTACCACTTAGATTAAAGAATTAATCTAAGGTGTACCATGACTACTCAAAGAATTAAGCGAGAAAATATTAGTTTTGAATAATTAACTTCAAAACTTAGTACGTATGTTATATTTCGTGCAGAAAATTCAGTTAAAACTAAAAATCTTCAAAATAATATTTAATTCGAATAATATTTACATAAATTTTGTATATTTTTAATATATTAAATTCCACTCTCTTCCTTCCAACCAATATCTGTCGCCCTCACTTTGCTGTCAGTGGCTGCCACATACATTAGGCAACGTCGCCAGTTCTGCACGTTCTTTATTGTCAGTCGCAGAGAGTCCCATTATAACTAACACTAAAAGTACAAAGGGTACATTAATGACAAAGGCAGAGGGAAATGTATTTTTTATGTACCACGTTGTATTAAAATGATTTCGTTATACCTACTAAGTTCTGCTAACTTTTGAATATGCTTCTAAGGTAAAGCCGTCTATTTATTTTTTATTCGTGTTAAAAGCTAATTATAAAACTTTTAATGTTTATAGTTACTTCTCAAGGCTATTTTTGTAAAATTAGAATTATAATTATAATTAAAATCATATTTATTATATACAGTGAACGGCTAAATTATGGAATATTATCATTATTTCGAGAACCGTCGAGTGTTGAGGGAAATCCCGAAACAGGTCAATTTTTGTTATAAAATACCATGTTATAAGGTACATGGAGTAGGGATGATGTCACCGGTGAAGGTGTAGTGACGTAATTGTTAATAGAAATCGGTATAATGCGACACCTCATTTAAACGATAATTTAATTCTCTATTTAACGACATTACATTTTTAACTAAAATATTTTTTTAAGGGTACAAAAACAATTTTTTTTTTAACTAAATTCAATTCAATTCAACTAAATTACAACTAATGATTTAATTCATAATGTACTTTAAAGTAACCAAATTATGCATAATAATTATTTTAAATTAAATGTTCGAAATGCCATCCATCGGTTTCTTGACAATATGCGAATCTACGGACACATTCATCAGGTACATTGCGGATGACTTCTGAAGTAATTAGACTCATTTCATGCCTAATTTTATCTTTTAAGTCCTGTAAGTTTTGGGGTCTATTGACATAAACTTTTGATTTTATGTAACCTCACAGGAAAAAGTCTAGAGGTGTTAGATCTGGCGACCTTGCTGGCCACTTTATAAAACCCCGTCTTCCGATCAACCTCCTGGGAAAGCAATGATTTAAAAATTGACGTACTTCACGTGTATAATGCGAAGGGGCTCCATGTTCGTTCTCCTGTTAGATTTTCATCAAAGAAAAAAGGGCCAATGATTCTGTCATTGATTCCTGCCCATACATTTACTATCTGAGGATATTGCGTGTGTAACTCAGTCATCCAATGTGGGTTTTCTTGACTCCAATAGCTGCAATTTTGACGATTCACGGTACCATGTATAAAAAATGTGGCTTCGTCAGCAAAAAGGATTTGATTGATGAAATGTGGAATGCGGATACATAAATCCTGCATAATTTCAGAAAATTGAAGCCGGCGATCGGGATCGTCGTCGTTTAATTCCTGATGTAGTTGAATTTTGTAGGGATGGTTTGTTTCTTTTTTTTAAAATACGTAATACCGATCGTTGGGAAATTCCAGCATATTCACCCATTTGTGTTGAACTACTGTGAGGATTGTCATGAACATTTAATAAAATATCAAGTTTCACATTGTCTTCAATTTTAGGACGCCCAGCGTTTGGAATATGTTTAACGTGCCCAGTTTCTCTAAATTTTCGGACTATTTTACTTACTGTTGATTGACTGATGGGTTTGTCTGAATATTTCGCGTTGAATAAATTGCATACCTTGTTCTGTGTTCTTTTTTAATCTCCGCATCCGCTAAGAATTAATATTTCTATGCGTTGTGTTTCATTTAGGTGAGCCATAATTTAGTATTCAAAAGTAAAAATTACAATTGACAACTGATGATAATTCACAAAATCAAAACATTTACGTCAATAAATATTACAGTAACTATGCCACTATCACTTGCTTGAATTAACATTTGACAAAAAGTTTTAGTGTTTATGAGATAACTTTTTGTGTCCATTATTATTTTTACTTATTTTTGCTTTTTTTAAGTATTTACTTCAGAAAGTCATGGCAGGAACCGATGGATGGCATTTCGAACATTTAATTTAAAATAATTGTTATGCATAATTTGGTTACTTTAAAGTACATTATGAATTAAATCATTATTTGTAATTTAGTTGAATTAAAATTAAACAAAATTGTTTTTGTACCCTTAAAAAAATATTTTAGTTAAAAATGTAATGTCGAAGAGAATTAAATTCTCCTTCAAATGAGGTATCGCATTATACCAATTTCTATTTAAAAAAAAAATTAACGGGTATGTCACTATACCCACACAGGTGACGCCATCCCTACTCCATGTACGTTATAAGACGGGTATTTTATAACAAAAAATCGACCTATTTCGGGATTTCCCTCAAAACTCGACGGTTCTCGTAATAATGATATTATTTCATAATTTAGCCATTCACTGTATAACAGTGCCAAAACAGATTATAAAACGAGATTTTTTAATGTAGAATTCTGAAAAGGTATACTATCTTCTGAATGATATCTTCAAATTTAAACCAGGGAACTAACCATTTTCCCATAACACTTGTTGATACAGGTATCTAAAAACTGCTTTGGATCAATTTGGTGATAAAAATACATACATAATAAACGAAATATCGCTGTCCCGGTGAAACATTGACGTAACTGCAAATTTATCGAAAATGAGTTTATGTCGTCATTGAGCCTCAACTTGGTGACCCCATTCGACAGATCACTGTCAGACGTGTTGTTCAGCTTTTAGTCACCAGGGAGCAGATGCGTTATATTTAAAAAATCAGCCGATCTCGGAGAAACAATGACAGAATATAAGTTGTTCTTCGATAGGTGGAGTGTGTGCTTGTACCTACGGTGCTACATTAACGCAATTGTATTTTATGTTATTGTTACTCTAAGGTTTTTTTACAAATACGCGGAAACATTGACATAATTGCATTTTATGTAAGTAAAATATACACCAACATCCCCAAACACCAACATTTGGTAATGCTCTCTTAGTCAGAAGAAAAAAAGAAATGTGAATAATTGATTGAAATAAAAGAAGAAAAGACTAAAGAATTCTGGACAGGGGTTTACTTCTAGAACAGGAGAACATGTAGCTGCTAAAAAATGGAACCTGTGTGTACCGACAAATGCCGTTTAAAATGTCCAAATAGGGTATCTGAAAAGCTGAAAGAGACATAGTTTAAAGAGTATTGGGCATTGGGATATTTGCAAAGACAGCGAGATATTTTGGCTTTTTGTATTCAGCCAACCAATGTATTTCTACATCAAAAACCACTCCCAGAAATACAAATTGTGCATTTTTCATTTAAAACAAGAAAAATCAAGAACGGATATGTAAAATTGATACTTTTGGAATAACTGAAAGAACTATTTGGTCTATAATTAAAGCAGTTTCAAGTCAAAAAACTACTATTATACCGATAGATAAACGTAGGAAGCACGAGAGTCACAAGAAAATAAGTGACAAAATTTTGGATTCTGTTTGTAGCCATATAAAGAAAGCGTACACATCATTTACCATCATTTGAACATGAAAAAGCTATTATGATTAGATTAAATGCAAAAACGTGTGACCACTTCGGAAACGCTTTTGGCGATGATACGGCGCGATTCGAAGGATTTTTTTCGCCGATTTATCACCGTTGATGAAACCTGGGTGCATTATTACAAACTGGAAACCAAAGACCAGTCGAAACAGTTAGGCAAACGCGGCGAAGGGCCGCCGAAGAAGGCAAAGAATGCACATTCGGCCGGTAAAGTGATGGCGACTGTTTTTTGGGATGCGAAGGGCATCATCCCCATCGACTACTTGGAAAAAAAAACAATCACTGGTAAGTACTACGCAGCATTATTGGATCGATTCGATGCCGAATTGCGTCGAAAACGCCCCGGTTTGGAACGCAAAAAAGTGCTCTTTCACCAAGACAATGCCCCGTCTCACCGATCGGCCTTCGACATGGCAAAATTACACGAATTGGGCTATGAATTAGTTGAACACCCACCGTATTCCCCAGATCTTGCCGCCAGCGATTTTTTCCTGTTTCCAAACCTAAAAAAAGGCTAGTTTGATATCAATCAACTCTTATATAACTGTAACACTAATTCAGTAACTTCATTATGCGTCATTGCATAAGGTATTAAGTAAAAAAATTTTATATTTTTGGCTCTCCTGAGAAAGTTACACTTTTGTAGTTGCGTTATTGTTCCACCGGAACAGCGATATGTACAAGATTAAACATCATTTTTTTCTTATAAACAATTTATAAACATAAACATAAATGTAAGATCGCTATTTGTGATGTTAAATTCTAAAAGTGAAGACCAGTAAATTGGAAAAGTGTCACAATTTTTTTCAATATTTAGTTTATAAATGACAAAATAAATATATTTTTAATGGAATATTTCTTTATTATTTAGAAAAAGATATTACAAACATCTTGTCTTGCTTACAATTATTATAGTCATTGACTTTGACGTAAGTAATACGTACACTGTAGACAACCTATACTTAACACTCATCCTCGATTTGAACTTCAATACATTACATACGAGGAAAAATCGCTTAAATCTAAACAATCAAAAATATTCTTATAATAATTTTACATCAGATAAGAAACGCTTGACAAAGACCTTAGATGGCAAATTTTTTTTTGAGAAAGGCTTTGTCAATTTATCTGCAAGATTATTTTCACAGCAAATATAATCAATTCATATCAATCGTTTTGAAACTAAATCTTGTATATAATGCCCTTTAATGTCAATGTGCCTGGCACGTTTAGAATTTTCAAAAGATTGACACATTACTATTGTACTTAAATAATGAAATAAAAGTTTTAATTTACCCTTTTTATATCAAAAAAGTATATCAGTTTTTGAGCTGACGTAGCCGCAGCTATGTATTCATCTTCTGCAGTTGAAAGACCAACACAGTTTTATTTCTGGGACAACCATCAAACTGGATTGTCACAATAAAATACAATGCAACCTGTAATAGTAGTTCTATTAATTTTATTTGATGCCGAATCTGAATCTGAATAACAAACTAGTTTCCACGGTTTCTTTTTATATGCCAATAAAAAATTTTGTGTCTCTTTCGAATATCGCAGTACGCTTTTTCCTGCTTTCCAAGTTTGTTGTGTTGGTTTATCAAGTACTCTACTGAGATATAAAAGGGCGAACATATCAGGTCCAGATGTAAATGCTATATACATAATACTACCTATAAGTTTCCTATAAGGAACATCAATCACCTCTAGAGTGTTATCTATCTGAAAATTTGTTTCCATTGGTAATGCGAAACCTTTACAATTACTCATAAAAAATGAATTCAGTACCTTTGATATCATTTTGGACTGTCCTAATGTGAGATTACAACTTTCTCTTAATATTGTCATTCCTAAAAATTTCTTCACTTCACCCAGGTCCTTGGCACAAAAATTGTTTTTCAAATTATCTATTATTTCTTTTATTTTTTGTTCATTTCCTGTTAATATTAAATCGTTCACATAAACAATCATAAATATGTCTTTCCCCATATATAGACAAAAATCATGTTTAGATCTAATAAATCCATTTTTTATTAGATTCTCTATATATAACCCATATAACCTCTATTTTATTTTAAAACCTTTCCTCTGTCTATTATTATTCTTTGTGGAGGATAAATATATATTTCTGAATCAAGTTTTCCGTTTACGAAAGCTGCGGGCACATCAAGTTAATAAATTTGCCAATCTCTTTGCAGTGCATGAGCCAGCATCATTCTCACTGTGCTCATTCTTGCTATAGGTGCATAGGTTGTTTTAGTGGACTCTTCTCCTATACTTGAAAACCCTTTGCAACCAACCTTACTTTATGTGTTCCGTCATCTTTAATTTTAAAAACCCATCTTGTATCTATAATCTTTTTGTTATCAGGTAAATTAACTAGTCCATGTGTTTACGTTTTCCAAGGACTCCAGTTCTTGATTAATTGCATTAATTGCACACCATTCAATGATAGTAAGCAATAAGCTAAATATAACTCATATACGTTAAAATGTTCTGGTAATTTTACTTCTCTTCATCTTCTAGTACATATGGGATCCTCTTCAATACTTTCTATTTCATTTCTAATTAGTTCTTCGTTTTCAGCTAAACTTTCTTTTTGGTTGTTTCCATCTTCAGCATCTTCAGAATTTCCTTCATTTTTAATCAAAACTATTTGATATTTACTGATATTATTAAAATCGTCAGTTTCACAGTTGTTATTGTTCTAATATCAATTTTTTTTGGCTTTTGGAAAATCGGCATCATACTTTAAAACCAAAAACTCTAAGATGATTAATATTATTCTCAACATACCATATCTGAGATGATGTTTTACCACCATTAGCTGTTGTAGGACTGTTCAATTCAAAAGCTGAACATCTCATTGCTTCACCCCATAAATGTTTAGAGAAGTTAGTTTCTGCTAGTTTGACTCTAACTTCATTTATCAATGTACAATTTATTCTTTTAGATGTACCGTTTTGCTGTTGTGTGTATGGTTGAGTATACTGCAACGCAATACCCATTTGTCTACAAATATTTTTAAATTTATGTGATGAGAATTCACCCCCATTATCTAGTCTGACACTCTTAGTTTTAACATTAGGTTTAGTTTTAATTAAATTTATAGAATCAAGAATAGTTACGTTTTGAGCATTTTATAAATCCTAGTATATTCCACAGGGTGTTGGGAACTTTGAAAAAAAAACACAGTCTGATTGGTACACCCGGTATACAATGACAATTTAACTATCTAGCAACAATATTATTACAACGATACTGTTAGAGAATAAGGCTATAACATATTGAAAAAATCACTTTAATTTGACAAGTTTTGGAAATTCGAGACATCAAAAATATCTAATTTTGAAGCTGGTGTGTTAATTGTGTTGCTTAGTGTAGATTGCAGCATAGTAAAAATTCATAATTAAAAAAATAAGAACTGGAGAGCAAGGGCAAGGAAACTGATGATGATAAATTACAAAAGCATATACTTGTAAAAGCTGTAAAAGTAGTCCAGAGATGGAAGCCCCAAGGAAACAGAACAAGAGGAAGACCCCGTAAAAGATGGATAGACGACGTAGAGAGGGATCTTAAAACCATGAACATCAGGCAGTGGCGAAGGAAAGTATCCGACAGGGCAGAATGGAAGAACATTGTTAAGCAGGCCAAGACTCACAAAGGGTTGTAGCGCCATTAGAAGAAGAAGAAGATATACTTGTAAAAATTCTAAAAGCAATAATAAACAACTATTTCAACTCTTCTTTCTAATGTTTACCAGAAGTTTTAAACAGTTGTCAGCAGTTTAAACAATACAATAACATCTGCAGAAGGTATGCGAGAAACCTATAAATGGGTTATTCATATAAAGAGTCAAGAGAAATTGAATTGAAATAGTAGAAGATCTAAATAAAAAATAATTGATTAGGAGATTTAGCTTATATTGAGCATCTAACTATTTTTTAAAAGAAAAAAAAATAAACCAAAATAGAAAATTAATAAATAAACGAAATTTAAATAAACTGGGAATAAAATAAATATTTGAAGAAAATAAATAAAAATGTACCGTTATAACGTTACCAAGATATTATAAAGTGTAAAATTTATATACATAATAAAAACTATACCTTAATTATTTTATAGCTATCTAAAATAATCCCAGAAATTTATATGTTATCATTAAAAGCGTAACCTTGTTTTAGTAATTAAAAAATTTATAAAATCTTTTTTTAAAAGTCATTTGAATATTTACTTTTATCGACTGGCTTGACACCAGTTACAATTTTGCTCGAACCTATTATAGAGCATAACGCTGTTTCAGTTTACAATAGCATTTTGCTTTATTAAAATGCAAATTTTATTAGTTTTATGCATACTATGAATGTGTGTCACATTTAAATGGCTGATTATTCTTAACATGTATAGTCGTATGGTCCATATTTTTAGTAATTTACCCTATACCACACACTTTGATGCTGAGTACATAAAATATATATATATATATATATATATATATATATATATATATATATATATATATATTTATTTATTTATTTTTTGACTTTAAAATTTTAAAAATCGTTACGAATCGAATATTTTAGTGACAGATGTTTGTACTGCTCATTTAATGTGTGTATTTTATTAGTTATTTTTTTCGTACGGTTTTTAATTTAAACCTGCTTGGAGTAAATATATGATCCCTAGAAACGAATTGATTGATAGTAGTGGATCGATGTATTGAACCGCTATTTTGTGGCGCTACCATCTTGTGGCGCTAGTTCCGTGACGTTCGCCTCAGAATTTTACCTCGCCTCAATATAAAAGTTTT
The DNA here is from genome assembly GCF_040954645.1 of Diabrotica undecimpunctata. Lineage (NCBI taxonomy): Eukaryota > Metazoa > Arthropoda > Insecta > Coleoptera > Chrysomelidae > Diabrotica > Diabrotica undecimpunctata. The sequence continues at coordinate 28,658,942 of NC_092807.1, read as the reverse complement.
ACTTCAAAAAATAGTTATTTGTCAAAATAAAAATTGCTTTTTGCAATTTTCTTGGCAATTATTGTGAATTATTGCTGGAAATATGTTAGGAATCTGTTGTTAAATATTCGGTCTTTTCTAGATTTATTTCCAGTCACTTCCAGAGATGAAGACACTTAGAAAAATTGATGGTAAGACACTATGGGACAGAGCTGGAAGTACAGATATACGACGTAGATGCAAGGTGGAGAATATCAAGAACTGGGTAAGAAATAGAAGAGTAGAATGGAACGATCATATAAGCTGAATGACAACAAATAGAGTAGTAAAGACGGCAAGAGACTGTTCCCCAATAAGACTATTAGTAGAAAGACCACGAAAACGATAGAACGACAACTTACTGGAAGCACCTTGAAAAACAGACAGTCATCACTATATAAAAAGAAGAAGAAGAAGAACAACAAAAAGGTATTTCTTTTATCTGGGTACCTTCCTCTATGTGAATAAGTGGCAATGAGGAAGTGAACTCTCTGGCAAGCAATAAAACAACCGACTAAAATATTGCTATGATAAACTAAATACCTTGGAACACAAATCAGAAAGTAAACATCAAAATCACATCTACATAGTGAGGCACAATACTTGGGATCACACTACCACCAAATTCAAGGACTTTTTAGGTCAAGAATGAACCACACCCACCTTACAAAACCAAATCATCAACGATTCCGAATAGGACGTACTCTACTTACGTACAAGCATATCTTCAACAGAAAGCCTGCTTCAATGTGTATCAAGCGTAACACTCAGTGAAACATTTAATTTTTTAGTGCCCAGCATACCAGAACGCGCCCTTTGTGACAATTAAAAAAATGTGCTGTGACCTATAAATATGTCTCATGAAATTAAAAAATGGTGCCTTTTAGTCATCTAAATTCACTTTAATAAAATATAACCATATTATTACAACAACAATTCGTTAAGGTATGTAACCAACAATTCGATTATTTAACCATAATTTTTTTAGAAATAGGTATACTTGTACAACATGTCTTTCGGCTTTGTTGCTGTTTTTTTTATATTGGTGTTTTTGCCTTCAAAATACTACTAGGTACAGAACAATCCTAAAAACAAAGTGTGTTGTTGAAAGTAAGTCAAATTTCTAATAAAATTTATTTTTTCCGATATTGCTTTCGAATAATTCATGTAATGGGTCACCGATGTCCCATTAGTCTTTTTTGCTCGGACCATTAGTAACCCATCAGTTTTTTATATCGACTCTAAAAAGTGACAACAGTTCTACTCTTTGTAGTTCCTGAATTATGGCCAGACGTTTTTTAACACAAAGATAATTGGAAAACATATTTGAAGAGCTAAGTGACTTAAGCTAACTGAAGAACCACAGAAACCTTTTCCTGGCTTAGATTTTGACCAATATCTACCCATGGAGGGTCTCATGAAGGTTCAGATCAATACAAACATTGTTCGCAAAAGGTAGGTTTTCAAAGAGATCTCAAAAGTATAGATTCTGAAGAAGAGAGTTTTTATAAATTGTTGAAATCGGCAATAGTTAACTCATGGATATTATACCACGATATAAATAAGAAAAAGAGTACTCCCTAAAGTTTTTTCTAGTTACTTTGGTAGAGCAGCTTGTTGAACATGTAGAGACGCTTGAGTGGTCACTTTAAAAGAACTTTTAAACGTCAAACGAGCATAGTGAATTTCGGGGACCATTTTCCAAATCAAATTTCTACGAGAAGAAAATGCCATAGATGTTTAGAAGAATCAAAAAAAATTTGTATCGCCTGTGGTTTGACGTGTTTTTCCACTTTATTGTTAATTTTTTTGTGATTATATATATTTTTTAATAAAATTACCTTCAAAATGTATTCATCTATTACTAATGGGACACACTGGTCCCAATATAAAACACTACTGGAATATAGATTTTCTATGCCTTACCAAAGGATTTAAGGGTATTAAAATAAATCACACCATTATAAGACTATTGATCATTTTTTTTCTTCTGAAAAGTTTTGGATATCTGCGGAATGTATTCAGGCCTGAAATGGTTAAATTACTTTAAAATGACTAGACTATAAACCAAATTGTAAAGTGTTTTGTAAGAAAACATATCTTGCTGTCCGCTTAAAACCATTAGTGGTTAATGCAGGTATATTTTTGTGAATAAAAAAAAATAAACTGAAATATATTTGCAATTTCTGGTAATATCTAAATACATAGGTAAAATATAGTATAAATGTCACATTTCTCAACATCATCAGAAAACTGAAACTTTCATTTAATTAAAAATTTTAGTCGTACTATATTATTACTTAATATGTACTATTCCATAAACAATATAAATAATTTTTGCGTTAATCGTATCACGTACATTATTAGTATTTTCCTTCATGGCAATTTCCATCTAATGCTGCCGGTATGTCCAGTGTTCCTCTTTTTATTCATATCACACGGCTCAAACAAGCCGGAAGATAATAAAAAGATAGTAATGACCCATTGCTTTTTTCATTTGTTGAAATACTCTATATAAAATGTATACATTGTATACATACTGTATATTCTATTTATATATTCTAATTATATATATTTAGTAAAACAATAATTTTTGTCTAATAATAATAAAATTTTTGTCTGTGAGGTTTTAGACTTATTTTGTCTTTATCCTTGCTTCGAGCTTACCTTTCCCTCCTATTACCCCAGCATTTGATTTTTTTTATAGGTTGCCTCCCATTCATTTTATCTACGTGAACTATCCATCGAAGCTTGTGATTTAGGTGAAGCTAATACTGTTAGTCAGAAATTATAGCCTTATAAAAGCGTGCGCGAAATAGTCGAGGAATTTAATATTTTATATATAAATATCTTGAATCTATAATATCTAAAGAAGGCACTACCAAAAGAGACATCGAAAACAGAACGCAGCAGGGGAAAAACCGGTAAACATTCTAAACTCTCTACTATGGTCTAAAGATATTAGACAAGAAACGAAATTGACAATGTATCGAACCTTGGTAGAGCCTATTATGACTTATAGGGCAGAAGTTTGGCAGATCACGAAAAAAGATAGTAAAAGAATAGAAGTAGTAGAGATGGATTTTCTAGGGAGAGCGTGTGGTGTATCCAAAAAAGATTATATCAGGAATGAAGATATTAGAAGGAGGACAAATACTGTATATTCCAGTGTAGACAGAATTGAAACGAGACAACTAGTGGTACAACTTGGTACACTTACTAGATTATAATTATAAAACCAAACCACAACGAGACCTTAACCAATAGACCAAAAATCGTCTATTACGTCATTACGCCGACACTGATGACGTAATGCCCAACACATATATATATCAGTTGATGGTCATTCAAAAAATAAAATTGACGTGTTTTAAGATTTTTTTTAAAAGTCGTCTGTTTCTGAAATAATGAATTTATTCCTTACATTTGCATCATACTGTATAGACAGTGTAATAAATAAACTCGTTGTGTTATTATATACACATATTATTTATACAATGTTATTTATGTATTTAAATAGGTATACATTTAGAAATAATTGTATCGTACCTTCGGTACATAAATAATTCTACTGGAACCGACAAAACTGTAACGTAATTAGTCGCGTTGGGTTGAAAATACAGGGTGTTTCAAAAAGGTATGTCATAAATTAAATCACGCATTCCGGGGACAAAACTAAATTGATTGAATCTACCTTACCTTAGTACAAAAGTGTACACAAAAAAAGTTACAGCCCTTTGAAGTTACAAAATAAAAATTTTTTTTGCATTATCTCCTAAACTACTAAGATTTTGTAATAAAAATGGACACGTTACTTTCTTGTTCTGAAAGCATTTTTCATACAAAAGAAACAACAAATCACTTATTACTTTTTCGAAAAACTATTTTTTTCCTAGTTTGCCATAAAATTACAATTAGTTTCTACGGATACGTTAATTACAAACAGTTCCATCAATAATAGTCAATAATTTGAAGCTATCATTTATTGTGTGAATAGGATTAATATTATAAATTTTGATATTACAATAGCCTACACACTTTAACGAAATGGCAGATACGCATTTAACTTTGAGTAAATTGAATCAGGTTAAATTATGATTTCAATAGACTGTCGGGAATATCGTAGGTGAATGTCAAGGAAGCAGTGCAGTAGTCGCAAGGCGTTATGCAGTAAAATACCCTAATCGAAATACACCCGATAGACGATTATGTCTGACCATTGTTCGTCGTTTACGAGAAACGGCTATATTCCAACCCCAAGTTGCTGGCAATAGTGGTCGTCCAATAATGGATGCAACTGATGAAAACATTTTAGAAATCATTGAAGAAGTCCCTGGAAAAAGTACATAATAGCTGCTCAACTAAATGTTCCTCGCGTAAGGGTTTGGAGGCGTTTGAAGGATCAGCTGCTTAAACCCTATCACTTAACAACGGTTCAAGAGTTATTAGTTGAAGATTATCCTAAAAGAATTGCATTTTGCGATTGGTTGTTAATGGAAAACACTCGAAATGTTAATTTTATTTACCGACGAGAAATATTTTGTTTACCGACGACGATACCTTCAGTAAAAATGGAATAAACCATCATAACGAGCACATTTGGGCCGACGAAAATCCTCAATCCAAAAAAACGACTCATCACCAAAGGACTTTCAAAGTTAATGTTTGGGCAGGAATTGTGAATAACAATCTAATAGGCCCAGTATTTCTTCCCAACAATTTAAATGGTGATAATTATTTGCGGTTCTTGGCAAACGACTTACAAGAGTATTTGCAATAAGGCAAAATATGTGTTTTCTACAAGATGGCGCTCCATCGCATTACAGTAATGAAGTCTGAAAATAACTTTGCAGGCAGTATCCTGGTCGGTGGATTGGAAGGGGTCATGACTCAGCTATTTCTTGGCCACCCAGATGTCCAGGTCTTAACCCCATGGACTTTTGCTTTTGGGGGTTTATGAAAGAGAAAGTGTATTCTGTAACAATAGAGGACGAACAACAATTGAGGGTTAGAATAATTGAAGCTGCAAATCAATTTCATCAGAAAATATGATTTTTCAGAGCATTCGGTTTTCCTTATTAAAACGTTACCGAATGTATAATGAAGAAAATGGGGGTCATTTTGAACATTTATTGTAATATCATATTTATAAAGGTTGTAGATATTTTTTGTACTTGTTAATTCATTTAAGTAATTTATTTAGCTGCACGTAATTTTTTAAAGGTTAATGAAAAGGGTCGTAACTCAATAAAAACTGTTTTTTGAAAAAAGTGATAAGAGGCAAAAATTTTTTAAAAATAATGTGTTAAACTAATGATGCCACAAAATTCATTTGATTTGAACGTACTTAAAAGTTTGGGGGATTTAGTGCTGCCCCCTCCCCTTAAAATTTTTCTGTTCGCTTAGATTTTGTTGTTTATTTTTTATGAAAAACGCTTTCAGGACAAGAAAGTAACGTGTCCATTTTTATTACAAAATCTCAAGTAGTTTAGGAGATAATGCAAAAAAATAATTTTTATTTTGTAACTTCAAAGGGCTGTAACTTTTTTTGTGTACAGTTTTGTACTAAGGTATGTTGGATTCAGTCAATTTTCTTTTGTCCCCGGAAATCGTGATTTCATTTATGACATACCTTTTTAAAACACCCTGTATATAATACATTTTGCGAACTATAAGGAACTATTATAACACCAAAGCTACGCCGCTAAAAACGATACTGGAGTTAAAAACAAAAACATTAGGTAACTGGAGTTTAGAACCAACGTCTAGCAAGGAAGGTAGGGTGGAAAAAGCGGTCACACGTTACTAAAGTTGAAAGTTAGTGCGCCAATAATACACTGTATAGACAATATGATTCAACGCAACTTAATAAGCGTTAAAAACCGTCGTCTTTGCATAAAGTTTGTTCATCTCTCGTTATTTAAATAAAATGGTAATGTGAAAGTAGGTTACCTTTAAGGTACTTATTAAGAACGCTGAAATATACCCCAAAGAACATTCTTAATAATAAAAGGTACGGGAATGACATTATAAAGGCGCGTTTACTTTACTAGTTAATAACAGACGTGGTTCACACTAAAAAACAAGCGTTATCTACGCTTCTGTGCAATACCTTTCGTGAGAAACGTTATTGTAATTACACTGGGCACGATAGTTTTATATTTCAGTAGTGAACATGGCGTCAGCATGTATATTAGAGGCAACCTGCGAAATAATAGCTGCTGAAATAGTTAAAAATCATATTTTGAATGAGAACAAGAAGAAGGTCAGAAATAACAGAAGATAGTGGTCCAGGAAATGGATTTTTTATATAAAAATTACTGGTGCTTCAGCATTAATTAAAAACAGTCTACGTGTAACATATTCAGATGATTTTAAAAATTTATTAAGGATGTCTGAGGATCATTACGGTTATCTGTTACAGCGTATATCTCACCGAATACAAAAATGTGATACACATTTCAGAGAAGCTGTATCGGCTCAAACAAAACTTTAAATAACTCTTCGTTATTTAGTCACCGGCGACAGTTTCAAAGGTTTGGAATTTTTATTTAAAGTACCAAAAACAACCGTAAGTAAATTTCTACCGGATGTTCTCGATAGCATATATATCACTCTTCAACAATTTTTAGAGGCAAGTGAAAAAATCAAGATATAATAACTGCTTTATTAAAAAAATATTAAAAATTTTAATGAAAGAAAAAAATTTTAAAAAATTCTTAAAAATTGGAAAAAATTCTAAAAAAATTTAAAAAAATTACAGATTTGTTAATTTGATACTACTTTCAACACCACTGCAATCTGATAAATTTTGACTGTATTCGCGGTTATAGAAGCCTGAAACGCGATACATCTCATCCTGTACAGGTGTACAGTCAGATGTCATAGTTACAACACGGGAAGGCGTCTTTGGTGGTACACTTGTTTAGGTGTCTCTTAAGGTGCACTTGTAAGTGTCTCTGCTGGTACACTTGTAAATGTGTCTGCTGGTACACTTATAGATGTCTCTGGTGGTACACTTGTAGGTGTCTGTGGTGGTACTGGGTCCATAAAAATTGCTTCCATTACTAGTGAAATCATATTTTGTTGTGGTAAAAAACTTTTGGCTATAGGAACGTTTCGTAACAATGACACAAGATATTTTTCAAATTGATCCAAATGATCTTCGCGGTTTTGATTTGAGCTGCACGAGATATATCTTCTAATTTTTGTAAAGCCACATGGATGTTTGAATCATGTAATGGCGCACTTACAGGTGTTTTATTTTTATTCGTTGTACTGCTATTTGCCAAAGTGTGTCCAACTTTTCTCTTTTTACAGATACTTGTACACTGAGAAGAATGATGAGAAACGGCTGTTACTCCTACATTTCTGTTAAATTTTGATGTTGAAGGGTTATTCGGCGAGTTGCCTTTTGTTGTTTGTTTCTCCTTTCTCACACTTACTTGTTTCTGGCTGAGAACGTCTTGCACTCCGGTGACCTGTTCGTCTTGCGTATTTATAATATCTTGGGTATGTCCATGTTCAGTATCCTGTGTCTCTGTGTCTATACAGCGTTCCACGTTAAGAAAATAACATTAGGCTTATGGAGATCAGTGTTGCCAAAACTCTCAAGCATGCGGTTTACTAGATTCTCGATATATTTTTCGAATTTCCATTTTCAATTAACATTTAACTGTAAAGTCAGAATAACAACTGAAGAACCACAAAGCACAAAATCTTATTATCATTATGTAATCTCAGAGAAGGACATAAAATCGCTGACATACACACACCGTATTATTTTAAGTTGCAATTAGTAATTAGATATATGCATTCCAAGCGGTCCGTTTATTTGCTTTTAAATCTTTAATAGCCGGCAAAGTGCATGATTTAACTAAGCAATATTTTCTACTGATTTCTATGATTCATGGTATATGATATTCTTACCGAAAAACAAATAAACTGTCGTTACTATAATTAAAATAAGATAAAATAAAATTATCTTTTGTAAATAGGTAGGTACTATTTATTTATTAAAATCATTTTCCCTACTTTTCATCTCTTGTTTCGAATGGGCACTTTTGGTCAATTACGTTAAAAAACATGTTAAAAAAACAAAAATTATACAACCCTGAATAGTGCTTGTGTTCATAGTGGCATCGCTGCGCTTCTATCGTCCATAAGAAATACATGGCCCTATCTCCGCAATGTTATTTTCTTAACGTGAAACGCTCTATAGTACATTTATTTCCTTATCCTAATGATCTTCTGCTTGCGTATCATTGTGAAAGTTCAAATAAACATTACGTCAAGTAGATAATATATTTATGTATTAAAAAGTTCTTATAAAACTATTAAGAACACATTTTTTGTTTAGGTGCCTAATACAACAAAACCATGGCAAGACATTTAATGCGGTTTTAGAATGAAGTGGAACTGTACAACTGTATAGGGACGATTGAGGAAACCATATAGTTATCAAGGCACCCCTTAACTGTGCTTCCGATTATTGTAATTACAAAAAGACTAACAGTGTCATATTATTGGCATTGTTGACCATGATTTCTGCTTCTCATACATACATGTAGGAGCAAAGGGAAGAGCTTCAGATGGCGTTGTTTGGGAAAATAGTTCTTTGCTTCGTGCTATTGAGAATCATAGTCTTAATGTTCCGTCAAATGGAATACTAGTTGGGGATGATGCATTTCCATTAAAGACCTTTCTTTTGAAGCCGTACAGCAGAAGAAACTTTACATTTAAAGAAGAAGTCTTTAATTACAGATTGTCTAGGGCACGGCGAATTTCCGAAAATGCGTTTGTCATTTTAGTCAGCAAATTTTGTATCTTTGAGAAACCAATTGCATTAAGTCCTGAAAAAGTTGACAAAGTCGTATTGGGAGGTTGCGCCTTACATAACTGGTTGCGTAAAACAGGCACTGCCTATGTAGAGAAATGTTAAAAGTGACGGTCTTTTATATATCTCATATATAACAGGTGATAAAAATCCCACCAGGGCTGCATCAAAAAAACAAGACGACTACTGTAAGTATTTTAATGACAAAGACCCTGTACCATGGCAGTGGCCAATGATACAACAATAATAATAGACAATATTTGATACATATAATTACAATATGATTATAATAAAAATACTTACCAAATTAGAATGAGTTTTGCTTGATTTAACATGTGGCATTAGAAATCTGAGCATTATCGAAAACTAAACCACTTTTGGCACATAAATATCGTCAGTGGAACTGTCGGACTTGGTGCTATTCTTAATCTTCTTGAATTTTTGCAAATACGAACTACGTAAATTTTTATATTTCTCTAGTACATGTTTCGCTGTAAAATTTTCAATTTCTAGCTGCGCAACAATTCTTTCTAAGACGGCGTTTCACGCGTCTTTTTTGTTATACCTTGCATCAGTTACATTCCAGAGTACATTCTTAACTTCATACAATTCTACAAAGCTAACGGTCTCCCGTTCATTCATTCTTATTAAGATGCTCATTTTTGATGTTATAAGCACGTGTTTAATCAAATACAAACTCTCTACGACTGTCTTTACAGCATGAAATATTTAACCCGTTTAATGTCTATCGTGGCGTCTCGTAGACCATTCGTGAGAAGATCGTGCTACACGAACATCTGTTTACATTAGTTGTATAGCCCGAGCCAACTACGTTCGTTATTCACTAGTAATGTAAACGCGCCTTAATTAATACCAACCCATAATATAGATTTTTATAACATGATTTTTATGTTTTTATTTAGGATTTAGGATGACATATATTACATATTTTATTAGGATGATATATTGAAAACTATTTAACCGATTTATGTAAAATTTGGTATCTTGCAATTATTTAGTATCCTTAATATGAAAATGATATTAGTTTTACCGATGACACTAGGTGGCGCCACCTACTATAACATTGGTTCATTAATGGGGCCATAATTTTTTTTCCCGCCCTGTATAAACATTCTAGGAAAAAAACATGAAATAACATTCAATTCTACACAAAAAAGGTATTCTTGTTTCAAATCAAAAAAGTACACCATTTTCGAAATAAACGTATTTTTTAGAGACGTGCATAAAATAAAAAAATTTTACAAAAACTTATGTAAATTCAAACATAATTCAAAAGGTCTTAAATAAAAGTGAATATTAAATGTATTAGTAGTAGATAATTTTTGCAAACAAAATGCATATGATTGAAACAATTATTTTTATTAAACCTTTGACTCAGTAACAAATTTTAAAAAAATCAGAAATTAAATTAAACAATGAAGTGAATATAAAACAATTAACAAAGTGAATAATTCAAAACGAAACGAAAAAAAAATTACAATAAGTGTTCAAAATGTGTACCATTAGATAAACTACATAATCTAAATCTTTTGTGTAAGTTTTGTCTTATTTTAAATAATGAGTTTCTTTGGGCCCTAATTACGTTAACTCCCTCTACAATATTTTGCCATAACTCTTGACGGTTATTTATTTTTTTTATAAACAAGTGACTTTAGGTAGCCCCACAAGTGAAAGTCTAGGAGATTTAGTTCAGGACTGCGTGCTGGCCATGGGTATACACTACCTCTACCAATCCACCTTTGAAGATAAATTTCATCTAGATAATTTCTAACTTCTAGGCTATAATGTGGTGGTGCACCATCATGCATGTATCAAGAGTTCCGTCTCAAATTTAGAGGTATGTCTTCTAAAAGAGTTGGTAAATCTTTTCTCTAAAAATTTAGATACGTTACTCCGTCAAGCCTAGTTGGTAATTGGAATGGTCCTACAATACAATCCCCAAATATGCCACACCAGATATTTATGGAAAACTCGTGTTGAAAATGATGTTCTTGAAATGCATGAGGATTTTCTGTCGCGTAGGTATGGCTATTGCGCCAGTTAAATACACCCCTTCTAGTAAATGTGGCTTCATCGGTAAATAAAATTTTATTATAAAACATTGGATCGTCTAAATGCCGCCCCATCATAAACTGACTAAATCGGAGGCTTGCTGGAAAATCCTGTGGTAAAAAATTCTGTACTGGAGTAAAACGATACGGATACAGATTTTCTGTCCGTATTATTCTTGACACCGTAGATTTGCTTATACCAGTGGCCGCAGAAACAAGCCTTGTACTGGTTTCTGGATCTTCTGCAACACGCACAACAATTTCATCCTCCATATCCGCATCAATTACTCTCGGTCTTCCAGCATTCCTGTTTTTGGGATGAAATGACCCTGTTTCGCCTAATCTGTCGAACAATGATCTAATAGTTTTATGGTTTGGTTGCCTTCGATTGAGATAAAGTTCGAAATAGAGTTCAGCTGCTTTACGAGAACAAAAATTTTCCTGGGCATACAAACAGATCATATCGCGCATTTCTACATTAGAAAATTCACTATGACGTGGCATTTTTCCTTTATCCTAAGTGGTTTATAAAAAACTTAATAGCACTTTGACAAATAATGACTCGCACTGCACTTTGACAACTAATAATAAATAAATTCGTAGTTACCTTTGACAACTAATAATAAATAAATTCGTAGTTACGTCTTGACGTTGTCATTAAGTTCAAAGCATACTTGTTTTGCAAAAAATTAAATAGAGACATGCATCATTAACAAAATACGTTTATTTCGAAAACGGTGTACTTTTATATGTGAAAGAAGACTAGGTACCTTTTTTGTGTAGAATTAAATGTTTTGAAGTTATACTTCTTTAGGTGCAATTGGGAAAAATGTTGAGAGTGAATTTTTATAAAAATGTGCTAGTTGCTAAATCTTTGAATTTACGTATGTATCAGTGCAAATAAAGTGTGAAAAAAATATATTTTATAATTTTTGTGTCTTCGAATTTGTCTTCGTCGGATATAAGATAATAGATATTAAAATATGATGATAAGAAGATTAAAAGGCAATCTTAATATTATTTGTAGATATAATCTGTCAAAATAATTCACTTTAGTATGAATTTTACGGCCATAGCACACTGGCTACACCAGTTGTCGCTCGAAAACGGGAGTCAAGCAGCTTCTACCGGGGTCATATTTGGATGGGTGACCGCTTAGGAACATAACATGTCATGTTATTGCCTTGCTTACTTTTTTTTTATTTTCGGTATTATTTAAGAAAATTTTTAGGAAACTTGTAAGTATTAAAATTAGTTTAATATTTAAATAAAACACAAATAAACTGTTTAAAATATATTAATTTCGTTGAAGTCATATAATAGAAGTATACCTTCTTACCTGCGTACAAAGTACACACATATTCTTTTTTAATAATAGACTCGCACTGCACTTTGACAATAAATAGTAAACAAATTCGTACTTACGCCTTGACTTTGCGCCACCTAGTGTCAATGGTAAAACTAATATCATTTTCTTATTAAGCATACTAAGTAATAGCAAGATACCAAATTTCACTTAAATCGGTTGAATAGTTTTCAATATATCCATAAAAATAATATAAAAAAATATTAATGAATCTCCCTGTAGAACGAAAACTAGCAACATTTTTCCTAAGCAATTTGAGCTCAAACGCTTTATTTTGATGTCAGCTATCACCCATTAGCTAATGTCCAATTAATTATGGGACACCCTGTATATATATAGTTTTTTCCAAGGTTTTTTAAAAATATGTAACGATAAGAATACCAAAGAGAATTGAGATACTATTATAAAAATAAGTATCTCAAGTGTGAGTTCGTCTTGTCTTAAACTAGGAATCAAACCATGAACCCCTAGCTGATAGCAAATAAAATAATTATTTAACTAATCATAATTATTAAAAATAACAAATAATATTTAAGTAGACAAAAAACAGTTACATAATTAGGTCCTCCTGACAGCTGCAGTTAGGTCCTCCAGAGCATATTTCATATATTTTATACAATATTCTCCAATAAAGTCTTCTATACAGCCAATAAGTTCAGAATACACCAAAAATACAGAGCTCAATTCTTCTAATAAAACAAGTAGCGTGGGCGCTAATGTGTAACGATAAGTTTACCAAAGATAATTGAAATACTATTATAAAAATAATACCTCAATCAACCATGGGAGCTTATCGTTTATGTGTAACGATAAGACTACCAAAGCGAATTTTGCAGACCATAAAATGAAGCTTATTATAATTTTTGCCTTTTTTCTATAAATTTCAGAAACAGGCAAAAAATTATATTCCCACTACGTTAGAAAAGTTGATTGACAGAAAGTAGGGAGACTAAATGAAGTTAGCACAGATGACATAGGACGTATGCCTATGATGAAATTAGCTCTTGTGTCAACACAGAACAGAATATTTCGTCTACTGGACAAAGAGGGAGAAGGAAAATATTTATTCTACTGGAAAGAAAGAGAAAGAAAAGAAACACAGAAGGCGCGAAAAGAAAGAACGACTTTTTGAATAAAAAATAAAAAGTAAAAAAGAAACTGGAGGATAATTGTTTAAATATAAATTAATAAAGATGTGACGTTTATAACGTTACAAATAATTTATTTTTGGCAGGTACTGTCTAGACATAGCTGTCAACAAAGATATCAGAAATAAGTTTATTAATTAAGAAAGACTTAACTAAGTTTAATAACTAAAACTGCTGCAAAGTGTTTATGGTTATAAACTGATTAAACAAATACAATTACCAAATATATTCACATACAGTGACCCACCCTTCCTTCAGAAATGTATACATCTAGACAAACTAATTCCAAAGTCCGTTAACGAAGTTATGTAGTCAGTAAATTGGTTATATTGACGCGACGTGCATAAGTAGCTTTAGTTCATTATTAAATGGAAGGAAGTTTGGTACAGCATATAGAGTACCTGATAATATTAGTTTGCGGTATAAAAGTTGAATCGACACTGTAAAAATATAATCTGCATATCGTTATCCTACTTTAGCTCTTTTCATCAGATCTCCGCGTTGCTGATCGTGACATGATGCTGTGCTTTAAGAAAATTACGAAAGTTTATAAAATTCAAAAATTGTTTTCGGCACATCAAATAATTTTACATATTTTGTAGCTACATTGAAGAGGCCTAACTTTAAAAAATTCATAATTTCTTTTGAAGTCAATATATCGCAAAATCAGCTTTTTAATGCAACTAATTACTGGATTAAATATCAGTAACTATCGGATACAAAATTCGTTTACATACTCCTATAAAAAGCCTACGAAATTAGTGTATAGTTCTGGGAACCGATCAACTAAAAACAGAGATCTTTCGTATAGTCAGGATCTTCAAGTTGAAGCCCATTTAACCCTTAAAAAAGATGGCGTAGAACAAAAATGGAGTTGTGTCAGAGGCATAGTGCTGAAGGCGAAAAAAGACATCTGAAAAAGGGAAGAAGAGTAAAGAATAAAGAATGGATGACTGATGATACTTTGCAGATGATTTATCAAAGATGATTGATTAAGAGAAAGAACACGAGGAAATTTTAAAAAGTAACAGGAAAATAAAAAAAACGGGTGTGGCAGTCCAGTGGGACTGCCGGTAGAAGTTATACTTCTATACACGCGTTCGTCGTTACAACTTTATATGGGAGTCAATCTGCACAATCATTACATATGGAATGCTATAGGTAAGAGAGAGCAGAAAGAGAAAAAGAATTAGGTATACAGGTATATGGTGCATCGTTTGCTGTATATAAACATTTGACCTGTAATAGGAGTATAGTAAGTAAATGAAGGATTGAATCAATATTTTAATGAAAATACATATTTTTATTTTCATACATCGTCGTCGTGGATGTGAAGAGAGCTAACCCACATTTTCTTAAAAATGAGCTAACTGCAGCATCGCAATCAGAAAAAAAATTTTTATAATGTAGTGAAGAGATCTAAGTGAATATGTTGTTTCAAATGGTTTATATTCTAAAGTGTGAAGGGACGCTAAGTGAATTCACAATCCTTATTTTTTGGAGTGAGGTGATCAATGCCACTTACCACCACCGGGTACTGAACATATTGTCAGTGGTGAACAGAGCTATCAGACGCGTGAGCTTAGTGTGCAAATAACAACAGACAAATAAATTATTATGACACAGTCGATTAGTCACCTTATCGTTACCTGGGGTTTGCTGTTAAAGCAAAATCTCATGGTACTCGATTGTAACAAGTATTAAATTTATTTTATTTGAAAGCTTCTTTGTCTGCGAATAGTTATAATCGTAAGATAATTTTATTGCTGTTCATTTATATTGATATACAATTTTTATGGAATTGAGCTTAGGTTTAAGACAAGTAGGTGTACGTGTACGATCTGCAGATGATAATAATATTTCTGATTGGGTACATTGATTTGAGTGTAAAATCTTGTTGCAAAGAAAAGTTTAATTAAATTAAAAACGTACAATGTCGTATTCATCATAAATACTAATAATAAAATTCCAGATAATCAAAAGGAGGTAGTATGTAATCACATTAAATCACTACCGGTGATTGATTCTCACTATTGCCGAAGTTCAACCAAAAGGAAATACTTACCTTCTGGTTTATCTGAAAAACGACTTCACCAGGATTATTTAAAATACTGCGAAGAGTATCAGGAAGATTCAGTGTCGTTTTATTATTATAAACATATATTCAGCACAGAATTTAACTATGGTTTCCATAAACCAAAAAAAGACCAATGTAGCTTTTGCACGCAATTCACAAATAAAACCGAAGACGAAAAAGAAAAACATCAAGATGAATACAATTTACATCAACTTCGAAAGAAGGAGGCTAGAGAGCATAAGAAAATTGACAAAGATCGTGCTAAAATTGATAATATTTTCAGCACCTTCACTATGGATATGAAAAAGCTTTTACTGACTCCCCCATTTAGAAGTGGGGCAATTATATTATAAACGGAAACTAAATACCTATAATTTTACGGTGTATAATTTCAAAACTACTGTTGCTATTAACTACATGTGGCATGAATTAAATGGTACAAAAGGATCATCAGAAGTATCTACATGCTTATGGAACATGCTTTCTGAGCTACGATCTGAAGTGAGTGAAGTAACATTTTATTCTGATACTGCAGTAGGTCAAAATAGAAATTCCATTTTATCTGCAATGTTTATAAAAGCTTTGTCTTCTTTTGATAATTTACAAACTATTAATCAAAAATTCATGGAATTCGGACATTCCGAAATGGAATGCGACAGCGTTCATTCTGCGATTGAAAGTAGGGGACGAAAAATAAATATATATGTGCCTGACGGGTGGTACACAGTGGCAAGAACAGCCAAAGTAAATCACCCTGTACACGTCGTTAAGGAATTAAATTACTGCCATTTTATAGATTTTAAAACTTACAGCGAAAAATTAATTATTAACAAAACAAAGACAGTCGATGGCGATGTTATGAAGTGGCTAAATATCAAATGGCTGCAATATAGAAAAGAACACCTTGATATAATCTTCTATAAAACACAACTTAGTCACGTAGACTTCAAACAATTGTGCATTCGTAGAAACACTCGAGTTGACAACACTGTTTTCAGTGAGGTTCCGAAACTGTATCATTCTGCTTTAGGAATAGAGCCTAAGAAACTAAAAGATCTACAAGATCTTTGTAGGTCAGGTACTATCCCAGCCACCTACCATAATTACTACCTCCGACTTTTAAAACCAATAGAGAGAATCACTGCAGACGATTCGGAATCCGAGTAGCGATAAAATAATAAGATTTCTGTATATTCAGTGTTAAATAATATTCAATGTTAAAGACTAAAAACTAAATTAAATTTATTATACTTTTGTGTTATTTTTGTATCCAAAATTAAACACTTTAAGCATACTATCACCTTGTATTATTTAATTTCGTAGACTTAGATCTTTTCACACAACAAAAAAACAGTATGACTCGTGAAAAGTTAATCTAGTGGTGAATGGAGCTAAGTAAACGAAACCCTACTACCCTCATATAAATCAATGTTTTATTAGTGTTTGGTTCAGTACAAAGTAGGTAACAATTTGTTTGATAAATCCTAAAAAAATTTTAGGAATACTTCAATGAGCAGCAAAGTTATAAGCTAAAATGTTTTTTTTTCCTCGACATGGTAATCTAAAATGCTCATTATCTCGAAACTGACTTTTGTTGGTTAGCTCTCTTTACATCCACGGCGACGATATGTATAAAAGGAGTTGAATTCAAAAAAAAATTTTTACACTCTGCAGTAAAATTCATTGTTGATTTTGTTTTCTCTTCTTCTTCTTAGCCTTCTGTCGTCCATGTTTGGACATAGGCCTCTCCCAACTCCTTCCATCGGTCTCTATCCTGAGCAACATATTTCCAATTTGTTCCGGCTATTCTTTTAATATCATCATTCTTTAATATCATGAATTGATTTTGTTATTAATATAAACATACAATACAATACACTACAACATAATGCAATATAATAATACAATACAAATTAAAATGCAATATTCATAAGTATTTAAAAATGACAATATACGTAACTTACTTACGCATATGTTTAATTTACCATGATAACAATATTATTAAAAAAAAATATTGTTTGGTGATACAACTGTCAATTTATCTGACATTGACAAATACAATATTTAATTGTTGTTTGTTGTGTATATAAGTACACATTTGAACTTTCTTGAGATATTTACAAGTTTTAATTTATAATTTAACATGCCTAACGAGGCTTGTTACTCCCGTGCAAATTTCCGATTCACTCCCGTGCAAATTTCCAAAGTCGAACGCCCGTATAGAAGTATAACTTTAAAAACCAACAACTAGGAATATGTTGTAAATTTTCATTTTATTTTAAAATTTAGCATTTTTGCTAAATTTAGCATTTAAATATTTCAAAAATAAAAAAGGAAATTCATATTGGGATTCGAACTCAGATACACCAGCGTATAAACCAAACACGTAAAATATTTGCCAATTATACATGACACAAACGTATTTTAAAATTGACAGTTCTCGGTCATAGGGTGATTTATTGAGATTATTATTTTGAAATACAAAAGACTAAAATAATTATGAACATTTAATAAATAATACAAAACATATCACATGAATAATAATATTAATAAATATTATATTATATGTATATATATATAATATTATACATATATATATATATATATATATATATATATATATATATATATATATAATATTAAATATATATACAAAAGGAACATTTTTATTCTCGAGAGAGGAAGAGAGAGAAAATATATCTTCTATCTCTCTCTTACTCATTATCTTACATATGTAATGATTTCACCGATTCGCTCCCGTACAAATTTCCAACGTGGAGCGCGCGTATAGAAGTATAACTTCAAAAATAAGGTACACAAAATGAATTAAATTGCGTTGCTCAGAGTTGTAAAAATTTGTGGTCGATGCTTACAAAATTCTTACTACAAAAAAAATTGACGAAAAAGAAAATTGACTAGTGGGAATGATAGGCCCCTTTTAATTATTTTAAGTGATAAATCCGAACATAATAGCTGCTTTCAATGATATTGTAATAATATGATCAATCCATTAGATGTGACTATCAAAAATTATACCTAAATCTCTAACACTACCAACTTCACATAACTCGCTTCGTGTTTTTTGACAAAAATATATTCAAAAAACGAAGCAAAAAAAAAACAGGATCACACCCGATTTTTTTTAATGTCCCATAACTATTTTCTAAGGAAGTGTAAGTTTAAGCATTGGTTAACAGACAAAAACATTTGTCCTTTCTCTTTAAAATGGCGTTCAGTAAAAGTTTTTATGATTTATAATACATATTCCAGATAATGATTTCTCAAAGTTCGGCGCTCACGCCATTTTTTGACCATTTTCCCTATTTTTTCGCAAACATTGTTCTATAACTTTTTTCTACGTCCTTTTATGTATCTGCAGCATTATATTTACCGAAAAACAATTAATAACCTTAAAAATTATCTATTAAATAAGGTTCTACGCCTATTTTTAAGCCAGATACCGTAAATTTTTTTACTTTTATCGATTGTTGCTAAAATTTACATCTATTCTTTAAATTTCTCATAATGACTTTTTTCTAGTACATTTAGGTAGGTAAGTATATGCATTACTAAATAAAAAAAGTCTATTTTTTAAAATTTAAAATAGTCTATTGTAAAATATTCTAGAACTAATGCTAATTCACCAGGACAAAAGATATTAGGGCAGACCTAATAAACAAAGATAGGAAAACAGTCAAAGCCAGAGTAGGTCTGTTAACAGGGGACTGTAAGCTGAGTAGGCAGTTGAAGCTAATGAGATTGCTAGATGATGATCTATGCAGATTCTATGACCTAGAGGAAGAAACAGCAGAGCACATTTTGTGTCAGTGTCAGTCTCAAAGCTATTAAACTTTTTAAAAAGGGTCAGGCTAGAGAATGTAATCTAGGTTTAAAGGACCACAATAGATCTGAAAAGGTCGCAATGTATTAGACCAAATGCCGCCTCATTAAATCTATCTATCTATCTATCTATCTATCTATCGAACACTAATCAAAATATATGGTTAATTTTTAATGCTTGCAACGATTTGTATATACCTAAATGTACAAAAAAAAGAACACTTTAGAGACGGAAAGGACACTGAATCTCTTAAACCAAACGAACAAGCTGAATTTTACTGATAATATCAATTTTAAAACCCCAAAAATATCCAAAAAAGATTGCCACTTCTACCCCCGGGCTTCTTCTAAGTCACGCGAATCCTATTCGAGATAGAATGTTATAAATTAATATTAACAAAAATAATTGCTACCTGGATATCTGAATGGAGGCTAAGTTTGCTTCCAAAAAATTTAACCTCTTGTTGCATCAGAAGAAAATTTCAGTATAATTTTTGTTATATTCGGCTTTGGAGAGTCTTATACTGAATGATAATATTAACGATTCTTTAGGTACTTTTAATAGTGTCATTCTGCAGAGTGCGGAGCTCTTCATCGGCAAAACAAAGCCCATTAAAAATCATGTTTCTGTGCCTTGGTGGAATTCGGAGTGTAACGAAGCAGTACGTGCCAGCAAAACAGCTTTTAATAGATTTAAGAAGCATAAAACACTCGAAAATAAAATTAACTACAAAAAAATGAAGGCCAGAGCTCAGCGTTTAATAAATCAAACAAAAAAATCCAGTTGGGCCCAATATGTCTCTAGCATTAACAGCTCCACTCCTGTAAGAGAAGTATGGAAGAAAATACGTAAAATTTCTGGTATAAAGGAGTCATCCCCAATATCTAGCCTTAAAATAGGTAATCAAATTGTCACCTCTCCTCTTGAAATTGTTAATACATTAGCTAAAACTACAGAGAAATGTCTTCCAATGAAAATTTTGACCCTGTATTTCTGGAAAATAAACTAGAGGCCGAAAGGTCTAACCTCTATTTAGAAAACTATAACATTCCATTAAACGCTCCTCTCACGTTACAAGAACGAAACAACTCACTGAACGATCTAAAAGAAACAAGTCCTGGGCCTGACGATATCCCAAGTATTTTCTTAAAGCACCTACCCACTTCCGCTAAAAATTACATGCTTCAATTATTTAACTTCATTTGGCAGCGACACCAGTACCCATCTGTTTGGTCAAAATCTATCATTCTCCCATTTCTTAAAAGCCAAAAATCTCGTCTAGACCCCAATTCCTATAGACCGATAAGCCTAACTTGTGCAATGGGCAAGCTACTAGAAAAAATTATTAACTCAAGGCTGATTTGGCATCTAGAAAATTCGAACTTACTTATAAACGAACAAAATGGTTTCCGACAAAACCGATCCGGTATAGACAAACAAATTGGACCTGGAAAGTGATATTCACGAATCTCTGGCAACAAAACAGCATTGTATCGCAGTATTTTTTGACTTAAGAAAAGCATTTAATACATGTTGGAGATTAAACATTTTAAAAAAGTTACAGTCATGGAACATTCGTGGAAATTGCCTTCATTTTATCAAGAACTTTCTAGGAAACAGATCTTTTCGTGTAAGAGTTAACAACTTCTATTCCGAAATGCAGGAGGAAGAAAACGGTATCCCTCAAGGCTCAATTAATAGTCCTACACTTTTCTTAATTGCTATTAATGACATAATCAAGAACCTCAAAAAACCTTTTAAAAGCACGTTTATATGCAGATGACTTGGTGGTTTACGTAAAAGGCAAAGATATTAATTTAACTTCAACAATTTTGCAAACTTTCTTACAAAAACTCGAAAAGTGGTCTCGCGATACTGGTTTTCAATTCTCGGTTACAAAAACCGTTGGTATGGTATTCTCAAAAAAGAACTTCTTAAATAATCCCAATCTCAAGTTTTTCAATACATCGCTATCCTTCAAATCATGTGTAAAATTCTTAGGTATGTGGTTTGATAATCAACTTACTTGGAAAGAACATATTAGACAATTAGTTTCGACTTGTCATAAGAAACTTAACCTAATGAGAACAATGTCAAATAGATTTTGGGGCTCTGACCTCTCTACCTTACTTACAATCTACAGAACTCTAATTAGATCAAAAAATGATTATGGATCAATCGCTTACGCCTCTGCCTTCCCCACACTGTTAAAACAACTAGACTCTATTCACAACACAGCACTTAGACTCTCTCTTGGCGCATTTCGAACGTCACCGGTGGAAAGTTCATATTCTGAAAGTGGGGAGCCTTCATTATATCACCGCCGAATTTCCTTAACACTTTCACACGCAACGTCAATAGCCTCAAATGTAATGTTACGATAAAAATCCTGGCCTAAAAATAACTGTAAAATATATGATGACTAATATTCTGTTTTGTTGTAGAAATTTCGCCGGAGGTTCTAGATTCAAATTATGGTGAATTCTCCGACTAGATGCTTCTCGATTTTTCGATGCAAGACAATGCGATCTTTCGATGCTGTTCTAGTATATCAGGATTTCGTATATAAATACAACATTTTTATATGGAGGGCCAGTTAATTCGGACGACGCGCTCGCGATAAAATGTTACGTTCGCTTTTTAATAAATTATGTATGTTTAGTGAAAATAAATAAATATCAGTTATTGTGCTTTTTAATGAATTAAGATAAGAACAAGACATTATAAATTAAATAAACAATTAATAAATTCACAACAAATGGTGTCAGAGTGAGATCGAACATAAATTAGACTTATAATAATAATACAAGTGAATATAAAATAAATTGTGAAAATGGCTACGATTTATGAGCTGACAGTGACTAATTTAAGAAGACATCTTGAAGACAGAGAATTAGCTTCCACCGGAAAAAAGGCTGAGTTAGTCCAACGACTAAAGAACGCTTTGCTAGAAGAAGGACTAGATCCAGAGACTTATATATTTGAAGACAAACATGATGCTGTCATCTCGTCGATTTCGAAATTGGAGAACAAAGTTTCTGACGATATTTCGAAAGTTTCTTCTGATGTAGCCAAAGTTTCTGGTAATGTAGCCAAAGTTTCCGGCGACATCGCATCATTGGAGAACAAAGTATCCGGCGACATCGCTTCTTTAGAAAGCAAAGTTTCTAACGAGATTTCTTCTCTGGAAAGCAAAGTCTCTGCTAACATCTCTTCGGAAATCTCTAAAGTCACTTCTGAGATGTCTGCCCTGGACGATAGAATATCTTCGTTAAAAAACCAAGTTGCTGCCGATATGTTGGCCTTCGAAGAAAAGATATGGAAAGAGATGGAAAAGAAGATGGAGGAAACCGGGACAGCAGAGAGAGGAAACAATCCAATTACAGTGGAGACAAAAGAAGACGAGACGAAATGTAAGTTGGAAACACGGCCGAAATTTGAAGGAAGTGGAAGTTCTGTGCATGTCAAAGTCCCAACTTTCGACGGAAAATCGTCATGGAACAACTACATGAAACAGTTCGAATCAGCTGCAAGAGCGAATGGATGGTCTGAAAAAGAAAAGGCTGTAAACCTGACTATCGCTCTTCGAGGAGATGCCTTAGATGTGCTTCAGACCATAGCCGTAGAGGAGACCGATGATTTCGAACAACTGAAGAAGAGGTTAAATATGCGATATGGCCACGAACATTTGGAACATGTATATCAGTCGCAGCTTAAAAATCGTAGACAGAAGAAAGATGAGGCTCTTCAAGAATATGAGGTAGATATTGCCAGATTAGTACGATATGCTTATCCAACAGCTCCCGAAGACATGATGGAAAAATTGGCCGTTCAAACGTTTATTGATGGTCTTCGTGATCATGAAATGCAGAGAACACTACGATTAGCTCGTCACAAGACGCTGGTTGATGTTTTATCCGCCGCCCTCGAATACGAGTCAGCTACGCAGGCCTCTGGCGGTTACAATAAAGTTAGGACTGTAAAAGAGGAAGGAGATGAAGATAAACTTGACCAGCTCTTTAATTTGATGAAAAGCATGACATGCAAGAAAAAGAAGACCATAAAATCAAGAAACTCACCATCAGGAAAACCAGAACGAGTCAACCTTAGGGGGGCAGCTTCGACCCGGAACTCTTCCAAAGACCCTCTTATACTAATAGCTTCTTTGAAATGTCGTGAAGATAGTGTATATGTAGATGGAGACATAAATGGTAAAAAGCATACGTTGTTGGTGGATACCGGAGCGACCAGAACCATTATACGCCCGACAGTTATAAACAGCCGAAAGAAACTGTTACCAACGAGGTTACGACTTCGGACCGCTACAGGTGAAAATGCCAACATTCATGGAGAAATCCAGGTACAATTGGGAATTGGGGCAGAAAAGTTTGTCCATACTGTTATAGTTGCTGACATCGAAGAGGATGTTATATTAGGAATGGACGTAATGAATATGCATGGATTCCAATTGGATTTTAAGAATAAGGTAATCAAGGTTGGCAACGAGGAGGTATTTCTCCATCCACATAATGACAACACTGTGCAAGCAGCCATTACAGAAGATACAGTCGTGCCTGCGAGAAGCGAAACGATCATAGTAGCGCGACTACAGGGAATTGTAGACGAAGGGAGACCTGTTATGATGGAGCCTTGGAACCACGACGATGAGGTTGGCCGTGGAATCATAATTGGAAAGGAATTGGTGACTTCGGCTAAAGAAATTCCTGTGAGACTTATCAATGTCAACGACTACCCAGTGACCATAAAGAAAGAGACAAAAGTAGGAACTTGTGTACCTGTGACATCCATAATTCGTCAGGCGACAACATCTGATAATTCCAACGACAAATTCGACCAAATGGTTGCAGTTGCAGGACAGTCTCTAAATCAGATGGAGAAAAGGAAATTAAGGGAATTTCTTCGGCAGTATCGTGATATTTTCGTACCGAAAGGAGGAAAGACGGGAAGAACTACCGTTGTTAAGCATAAAATTGATACTGGTAATGCTAAGCCAATTCGTCAAACAGCTCGACGATTACCACAGGCGAAGAGAGAGGAAGCTGAAACGATTGTTCAGGAAATGAAGAAAGACGGGGTGATAGAACCTTCTACGAGCCCATGGGTCTCTCCGGTGGTCCTGGTTAAGAAGAAAGACGGAACGACGAGGTTCTGTGTGGATTACCGTTTGCTGAACAACGTTACCAAGAAAGATAGTTATCCTCTGCCTCGGATCGATGACACATTGGACACATTGGCTGGAAGTAAATTGTTTTCTACTTTAGATTTGAAGTCTGGATACTGGCAGGTAGAAATGGACCCAGTCGATAAAGAAAAGACAGCCTTCACCACAGGATCTGGATTGTGGCAATTCAACGTTATGCCATTTGGACTTTGTAATGCTCCTGCGACATTTGAGAGGCTTATGGAAAATGTGTTGAGAGGGTTATCTTGGAAAACATGCCTGGTTTATTTAGATGACATAATCGTCTTGGGGGAGACATTCGAAGATCATTTGAGGAATTTAGAAAACGTTTTTAATCGACTTAAAGCTGCCCAATTGATGCTAAACCCCAAGAAGTGCCAGCTATTTCAAGGTAAAGTCAATTATCTGGGTCATATAGTCAGTAAAGAAGGAGTGGCCGTGGATAAGGGAAAAATCGATTCCATTAAGGAATGGCCAAAACCAACTGACAAACATCAAGTGAGAAGTTTTCTTGGACTATGTACTTACTACCGGAGGTTTATTAATAAGTTTGCAGATATCGCTAAGCCATTAACGCGACTTACAGAGGAAGCAAGAGAATACCGCTGGGATATAGACTGCCAAAATGCCTTTGAAACGTTGAAAAAGCATTTAATAACAGCACCAATTTTGGGGTATCCACTGCCAGAAGGAGAGTTCATCTTAGATACGGATGCAAGTAATGTGGGAATTGGAGGAGTGCTGTCTCAGATTCAAGGAGGACAGGAACGAGTCCTCGGATATTTTAGTAAAGTTCTTTCAAAACCTGAGCGGAATTATTGCGTCACGAGAAGAGAACTTCTAGCAGTAGTTAAATCAGTAGAGCACTTCTATCAATACCTCTATGGAAGGAAGTTTTTAATCCGAACCGACCATGCCGCCCTTAAGTGGTTGATGCAGTTTAAGAATCCAGAGGGTCAGATAGCCAGGTGGATCGAACGACTCCAAGAATACGATTTTAAGATTGAGCACCGAGCCGGAGTTAGCCACAGAAATGCTGATTCTCTTTCCAGAAGGCCATGCCCCGCAGAGTGTTCCCACTGCAACAAAACGGAATCCAAGGAAGCAGCAGTGCTAAGAACGACGATTGTCAACGACGACTGGACGCCTACTAAGATAAGGGAAGAACAAGAGAGAGATCCAGTTATACAGAAAATCCGAAAATGGAAAGAGGAAAACCGTCGACCACCTTGGCAGGAAATATCAAACCTATGCTCAGTAGTTAAGACGTATTGGGCCCAGTGGGACTCATTTATCATCGAAGATGGCTTGCTCAAACGAGTCCTGGAAAATGATGACGGGTCAGAGAAAAGAAGACAGTTGGTGATCCCAAAGAGCAGAATAGCCGAAGTACTTCGTCAGTTACACGACAGTCCATCGGGAGGGCATTTTGGTGTAAGGAAAACCCTTCAGCGAATTCGGGAACGGTTTTATTGGATGAACAGTTCCGACGACGTAAAAGACTGGTGTAAGAAATGTACTATTTGTGCTACGAGTAACGGGCCTCACCGGAAAAGGAGAGCTCCTATGAGACAATATAATGTTGGAAGCCCGTTTGAAAGAATAGCTTTGGACATTGCAGGGCCATTTCCAGAAAGTGAAAATGGGGGCAAGTACATGTTGGTAGTAATGGATTACTTCACTAAGTGGGTCGAGATTTATGCACTTCCAGACCAGAAGGCCGCCACCGTTGCAGATAAGTTGATCCAAGAATATATCAGCCGATTTGGAGTCCCTTTGGAGATCCATAGTGACCAAGGCAGGAACTTTGAAAGTGATCTATTCCAAGGAATATGTGATAGACTAGGCATGAAGAAAACAAGAACTACCGCGTATCATCCGCAATCGGATGGTATGGTAGAACGAATGAATAGGACAGTTGGCAAGTATTTGACAAAGATGGTGTCCGATCATCAGCGAGACTGGGACCAATACCTTCCGTTCTTCACAATGGCCTACAGATCTGCTGTTAACGAATCAACGGGCCAGACACCAGCCAGAGTCCTATTCGGACGCGAAATGCGACTACCTTGTGATCTAGAATTTGGGTGTCGACCTGGAGAAGATGTAGCAGGTGAAGATTATGTGATCGAATTACGAAGAAGAATGGACGATGTACATGAGTTGGTCCGTTCCCACCTTCAGATCGCTAGCGACCGAATGAAGAAACGGTACGATACACAAGCCGAAAAGGGTTGCTTTAAGAAGAACGACAAAGTATGGCTGTATAATCCCAAGAAGCGAAAAGGTTGTTCTCCCAAATTGCAGCAGTTTTGGGAAGGTCCATACCTCATCATGGAGAAGATCAACGATGTCATCTACCGAATAAGCAAGATTCCGAGGGGAAAGCCGATGATAGTACACCATAACCGGCTGGCGTCTTTCGAAGGTGACCACGACGTAGATGAAGAAGTGGAAGTAAACCAAGTCCAAGACGTGTCTGACCTCACGTTTGAGGAATTCATGGGTGCCTATGGAGGTACCGGTAAAGCAAGACATGGTGTTACCACTGAAGAAAAGCAAGATCTACTCGCGCTCCCCGATGACTACTCGCTGGCCCTTACCATCCCGGCCAGTATCAAAGACGCACCAGGGTTGGCATCCGTCTTTCGAAGGAAGTTTGGTCGAGTTGCAGAACTTCAATGCCAGGTGCCAGCTCCCGGTAAAACCTTGAAACTCCAAGATGCATCACGTTACCTTTTCTACCTGGTAACAAAAGACACTGCCCGTGACCAACCTACCTACCGAGATGTATGGGAAGCCTTACTTCAATTGAGAGAGCACGTACTAGAGTCCGACGTGCAAAAGTTAGCCATGCCAAAGTTGGAGTGCCGCCAATTAGATTGGAGGGTTATCCGAAATATGGTGGAGGAGGTCTTCAAAGACACCGAAGTCCAGGTGTTAGTCTGTTGCAATCCGCATAGTTACTGGTGCGGAGAGAAAACCGTCCCTTGTCATTTTTATACAACTGGAAGTTGTAAAAGAGGGTCCAGTTGCCGATACCAGCATACAGTTCCGGTTCCAGTCCCGACAAGGTTCCAGGAGGAACCATCTTTTAAGAGGGGGGCAATGTTACGATAAAAATCCTGGCCTAAAAATAACTGTAAAATATATGATGACTAATATTCTGTTTTGTTGTAGAAATTTCGCCGGAGGTTCTAGATTCAAATTATGGTGAATTCTCCGACTAGATGCTTCTCGATTTTTCGATGCAAGACAATGCGATCTTTCGATGCTGTTCTATTATATCAGGATTTCGTATATAAATACAACATTTTTATATGGAGGGCCAGTTAATTCGGACGACGCGCTCGCGATAAAATGTTACGTTCGCTTTTTAATAAATTATGTATGTTTAGTGAAAATAAATAAATATCAGTTATTGTGCTTTTTAATGAATTAAGATAAGAACAAGACATTATAAATTAAATAAACAATTAATAAATTCACAACAGTAAACAAACCTCTATTTAATAATACGTTCACTAATAAATATATAAATCTCTTTACCAATAGTACCAAACATAAGCCTTACTATGAGCGAGTACGGTGTTACCTGAGATGTCTTAATATCGAATTCCCAAATACCTTTCCAATCAATATTAAAAGCCCCTCTCCTTGGATAATTAATACCCCAAATTTAAATACTTGTCTAACCCAGTACAACAAACATATTAACTGTTACGCAGAGATTAAGAATAATCTAGATCTAATTCTCCGTCAGCATTACGAACATAGCTATAAAATCTTTACAGATGCATCTAAGTGTGATAAAGGAGTAGGTGCTGCATTCGTTACTCCAAGCGATACATATCAATTTCGTCTTCCAACCTTCTTTTCGATTTTCTCCGCTGAGCTCTATGCAATGTTTAAAGCTATCATGCATATAAATTCTAATAACATTCCTAACTCTGTTATCTTAAGTGACTCACTAAGCGCCCTTCAAACCCTTAAACAGATCTATCCTAAAGGTCCCCTTGAGAAACTGATAAAACTAGAACTCATTAAGGCTCAAGAAAATTCTAGGAGCATCAGATTTATATGGATTCCATCCCACATTGGCATTGCTGGCAACGAAAGTGCGGACCAGTGCGCGAGTGAAATTGCTAAATGTGCCGATATAGAAAAAGCCGAGAATCGAAACACCGCGAGTGATATAAAAGCTTTTATAAAAAATCGAGTTTTGTGCAAGTGGAAAAACGAATGGCAATCTTCTCAAACATCACTGAAGCAAATTAAAAATGACGTTACAGCTTGGCAACCCTCAACCAGGAACAGAAGAGAACAATTGGTGATAACTAGATTACGAATTGGACACACGAGACTTACTCACTCATATTTACTGTCCAAAAGTGATCCACCTATTTGTGAAACATGTAATGTACAAATAACCGTTAACCATTTATTAATTGAATGTCATAGATTTGCCCATTATCGTCTTACATTTAACATACCTAACAGTTTAAGTAATTTATTAGGCACTAATTTTTCTGTTATTAATATCGTAAATTTCTTAAAATCTACAGGAATATTTTATAAACTCTAATTTTGTAATTCTGTAGCCGCCGCTAATAACCATTATGGTGGATGCGGCTGTAATTTCTAAATAAAAAAAAAATCGAAGACAAAGGTTAGTAACTTGTTGCTAAGTATATAGAAAGGTTATACAAAAAACAGAAATATTATGCCCATATACTCCAATTTGTCGGAGATTTAAATATTTGTGATAATCTTAAGGTAGACATTTAAATATTTGTGAGTATTTTCTAAAGCTACAATTCTCTCGTGGTGATATGCTGTAGAGTTTATCTGCTCTATTTGCATCAGTGAGTATGTTTCCTTAAAAATTCTTGCCATAAAGTCTGAGCCGTGGTCTATCACTTTTGTTCTGGGTAGTCCATACTTCAAAATAACGTTTTTGAACAACAATTTGGCTACTGTTTCGATTTATTATATACCCTTCTACAGTCCATTTAATTTACAAACCGTTGCACGTCATCGGCGTCATAGCTCGTGACGTCACATGATACCAACACGAAATATTTATTCGGTAGGTGTGTTCTTTTTTAGAATCACTTTGCCGAGTACACTGGAATTACAGCCACTAGACATATTTTATTATATACGCGTAGAACTAATATTTAAAGATTTCTATTAATGTTAACTTAAAGAAATAGACAACAATATGTTTCATTTAATTTGTATAAATGCATTATAAAGCGTTTTTATGAAGAACATTTGTTCGGAACACACTGTAACTGTAATCGAACGAAGGTGAAATTTTTGCATAAATTGGTAACACTTATTTGACAGTTGCGGTGGTGACACTTTTGGTACTTTATTATTTTAAATTTTAAAGTAAATACCTCTTGTATAATATTTTTACCTCTTTAATAAAATCTGTTCTTTTTAGAACAAAATTAGTGTGTTTTATTTCAAAAATGTCACGTAAGAATTTAAATAGTCGTTGTAAAGAGTATAATAATAATTATGTGACCTATTTGATTTAAAATGGATTCAGGATTTTTATAAACTTTGGCAACTATGTCAACTTCGATCTCTGACGTAGATAATGACGTGCAACGGTTTGTAAATTAGATGGACTGTATGTATTTACTAAATTCTTATTTTTGTTACAACTTATATCTGACCCATCGTCGTCCATTTCAAATGTGACTACTAGACTTTTAAATATTGTAACAAACGTGCTGTTGGCGATTTATGTTATAGTTAGAGCTTTAGTCTTGATCAAGTGCTTAACAATTTAATATTTCCTTAAAGATTCCTATATTTTGTTTATTTCTGCATGACTTCCTGTCGGTACTTTACAGAAATCAATAATTACAATTCTTCATATTTTCCAATCTGCTATGTTCTGCTTGTCATATACTATGCATATTTTTACATCTTTTCCCTTTTATTATTTAGGATCTTTATATATTATTTTAATAATTTTTTTTTAATTTTTATTTTTTACAATTATCAGTATTTTCATATTTTTTTCTTCGCACACTTGTATCAAGCCTATCGGTGATGCTCGCAGTGCAGATATTGATCGATCGAAAAACTCAAATCAAATAAATAATATCTTACCATTCGTTTACAATATATTATTCTCTATAATATGTACTTGAGCAGAATTTATCTTCCGTTCTTTGTAGTTGTCCTTATCTATTAGTTTCACTTGTATGACGCCCTTCGAGGATCTTATTAGTTCGACAACATCTAGTTTACCAGTTCTTCTGGACTTCGCATTCTCTATCCCTTTCTCTTTCTTAGTCTGTCCTCTCCTCAACACCAACATGATTCTTTGTGTATCTATTTTATAAAGCTCTTTTAATGTAATCGATATTTGTGATTCACTCAGGTTGGTCAATGTTCTTATTTTTCACATTGCTACATATGCAGCTGAAATATGGACACTCACTAAAATCCATAGAAATGAGATCGAAGCCTTCGAAATATGAGTCTATAGAAGAATTCTACGGGTGGCCTGGACAAAACATAGAACCAACCTGTTAATTCTGAAAGAGCTTAATATAAAAGATAGGCTATTAAAAAAAGTACAACGAGAATACCTAATTTACTTCGGTAACATAGCTAGAAAAACTGCGACCATGAAACTATTGGTAGTAGAAGGAAAGGTAGAAGGCCAAAAACTAAGATGAAGATATATAACACGATTTGTAGACCAAGTGAAAACTCTGATGGGAAAATCAATACACGAAGCCCTCCATATGGAGAAGGATCGCAGCCAATTGAGACAGCAAGCTAATAATATTTAGAGCATCACCACGCCCTGACAAGAGCTCAAGGAATGAGGAGGATGGGATATTCGTGATAGGCCGTATATCTGCTGTAACGTTTTCAGCTTCTTTTATGTATCTAATTCTAAGTTATTAAATGCTATTACTACAGCATAGAGCAAAATAACTTATATAAAGTAAATCACGCGTGTAATTTACTACCGGTATATAACTACCGCACAGTCGTGCTAGAGCTGCAGAAACCTTTGCACTTTCCAGTACCAGCTTAATATATTCTCGAGCAGCTTCGTGTTTGACGTGTTTTTCATTAGTATGGTCAAATCAAGTTTAAGAGTTTACGACCTCTGCTTCAGAATGAATTTTATAAGTTGTACTTTTCCAGTACACTATAAAAATTTGTCAGATAAATCCATTGCATCTAGAAATGTTTTAATCAAATATTCGAAGGTTCCTATGTGTAGGTACAACGTTTCCTGCTATTTTTTGAATAAATTTCTCGCAAATAGTATTCTTATTATGTTCCTTCTTCC
This sequence comes from Diabrotica undecimpunctata, assembly GCF_040954645.1. Classification (NCBI taxonomy): domain Eukaryota; kingdom Metazoa; phylum Arthropoda; class Insecta; order Coleoptera; family Chrysomelidae; genus Diabrotica; species Diabrotica undecimpunctata. The sequence goes on along the minus strand of NC_092807.1, from coordinate 28,627,045 downwards.
TTTTCGTAAGTAATTATAAGTACACCTTTCCAATATCTTCTTTGATCTTTGTAATGATATTTTTGATAAATCTATATTCTATTTCTTTACAATATTCTAACTTATATCGTGCACACACTGTTTTAAAAATGTCCGTATTACTTTTGAGTTTTTCTACCTATCTATCGGTGACTAATTGGTTTTTACGTAGTTCTTTAGAATCATTTATAAGATTCCTGTGTACTTTTCTTATGTCTTCTAGAATACGTAGAAAATATTAGTTGAACACAAGCTTTCTAAATATTTAACTTTCTCTATCGGCGCTAAGTAATGCCTTCTTATTGCGTATATATGTAATTAGAATGATGGTGTAATCAATAAATATAATAAATTTTAATTCATGTTATTGCTAAACTTTACATATATATATAAAAGAGAAAAAAAATTACTCATATAAATTTTCACGTATCCCTGCTTATTCACTTATATGTCCATTCTTTGTCCATTCACTTATAAGTCCAACCATGATTTGGTGAGCTCTGGCGGATGTTTCATAATTTTGAGTCAAAGTTTCTCTTCCATTTCCGATACAGCTCGATATAGATACAACAACTTTCATGCAAGGATATTAGTAGCTACTGCGAAGGCCAGTATTTCGAGGATGGATAATGTTTCCCTGTTTTACATTTTCATTTCTATTCTCCATTTTTTTATATCCCTTTTATTTTCCTTACGCGGATCAGAAGATTTCTTTCTATAAACGCAGGATCCCATGTTGGGAGCTAGAGTGGATACATCTGATGTAGAAAGGATCTTAACTCTTCTATAACGATTTGCTAATTTCATAAAGAAACTTAACATCTTTTTAAAGGGAACATGTTTATTTGTATTTTAACCACATTATGTATTACGAAACATTGAGGCAGGTCTCCGATCTGACATCGGTAAATTTATATATATCAAAAGCGGCCATTATACTACTCGCAAACTTCGATTTAGAGTGTAGACGGCGTTTAAAGAGGTCAAGTTTTTAGACACGAATGCTGCTTGCTATATTATGGTTTTTCAATTAAGATTACGACCATAAATTGTGTCGTAATTCGGTTAAAAAATCATTTAAATCAACATATATTTTATAACAAACAATAAAATTCTTTATTTTCGATTAGAGGGAGGCACGTGGATACATCATACCAGACATTGATCACTTTATTTCGTTATTACCCACATATCCAAATTAAATCTACATTTTCATTTCATATAGATACTTTTAATTGACGTATTAAAATATTCACTGTACGTTATTGGGCTTAACATTAAAGCCCAAACACACCCCATAAAGCAGTAATGCACGTACATGCTTATTATGGTAATTGTTGTTATTTAACTACATTTACCCAAATGCGTTTTTAATGCCTCTCCCAATCATTTTGATAATAGACGATCATAAAAACACATTCTACATTTTGTACTGTTTTTTGATTAATTTTGCGTTTTTATTAATAAATGTTTCTTTTTTTTTTAGGTAAGCTCTCATGTAATTGCTGGAGTATCAAAAATCGTAAGTTTTTAATATATCACTACATTTATAATAGATTCTTTATATATTTAAGTATAACATAAATTATGTACTATACTGAAATTCACGTTCAGATAGTAGCTTTACAAAGATAGATTGTGACGGCTAGCTTTTTTAGACAACACAATCAGTAAAGCAAAGGTTTATTTTAAATAAAAATATACACTCTCATAAAATCCGGGTTACCTTGAAAATCGCCGTTATTTCATTTTTAACGAGCTTTATCGTAAATAATAATAACACAAATAGAAACTAATGCATGTTTCTGAAAATGGTTGTCAGCTTAGCGGTTTCCTTTGTAACAAAGAATTCCAATAATGCTGATTGCGCAAAAAAACTGTACACTTCCCAAAATGAACGGTACCTGTAACTGCCGCTTGTTTTATATCTCATTTGTGCTTCGACTTTCTGTTCAATTGCAACAAACAAACGTTTATTATTGCCTCCATTAGTGTTTATTAGTGCCATTATTAGTATTTATTATTGTTTATTTTTTGCCAAAAATGCCTTGACTTTTGTTGCAACGGCACGTATTGTTGCGTTTGTGGAAGACGGTCACACTCAACGGCAAGTCTCAATAACTGTTGGCGTAAGCCTTTCTACGGTTCAACGAGTGCTTCAACGCTTTCAGGAGACGAGTTTGCTAACCAGACGACCTGGCTCTGGACGAAGAAGAACGACCGCGACACGAGATGACCCTGTTCTTGTGTTTCAGGCTTTACGAAACAGGACCTCAACTGCCTCGAAATTGCCTACAGGAAGTACGAAATTGCAATGTTAGCGTTGCAATAGTCAGGAGAAGACTTCGTTCTTCTGGACTATCTTCTCGGGTAATGACTACAGGACCGCCACTTGGCCGGGCGCATCGAGTTGTACGACTAGCTTTTGCTCGAAAATACGCGCATTGGGGAATAAATGATTGGAGCAAAGTGTTATACTCAGATGAATCCCGTTTCTGCCTAACTGGATCCAATGGACGTGTAAGAGTTTGGAGGAGAACCGGTAAACGATTTTCACAAGCTTACATTGCTGCAAGAATCCCATTTGGTGGAGGCTCGGTCATGGCTTGGGGAGGTGTATCTTCCGACTTCCGCACAGAATTAGCCTTCATCGAAAATGGGTCCTTAACTACACGAAAGTACATTACGGAGATTCTGAAAGAACATGTTATGCCCACCATGGCACGGCTTGGAGAAGATGCCGTTTTTATGCAGGACAACGCGCGACCGCACGTTTCCAGGATCAGTATGCAATACTTGGACGAGGTTAAAATTACGAGCTTACCCTGGCCAGCTAGATCTCCGGACCTCAATCCCATCAAACATCTCTGGGACGATTTGAAAAAACGTATTCAAACCCATACACCTCCTCCTAACAACGCACAGGAGCTTAAGGATCTGTTATTGAGAGAGCGTAATAACATACTTCAACATGTAATCCGGAGAAAAATTGAGAATACGCTTCGTCGTCTGCAAGAGGTTATTACAGCAAGGGGAGGCAATACACGATATTATTCATTGAAATTCCACTGATGTTTTACCACGTTGTGCATTTTCTGCTTTTTCAATAAAAACAATAAAAAACCGTTTTTTTTCTTTCAAAACAAATATTGATGACAAGTAAAAAATACATTAGCTTAATTAAAAAAAAGGTTATTACTGCACCAGATGCAAAAATATTCAAGAAACTTAAAATTTTCAAGGTGGCCCGGATTTTATGATCGCGAGTGTATTTGAAATAAAAAATAACAACATAAATCCTAGGTAATAATAATATATATGTACAATTAAAATTAAAACGTCAAAACGACGGCATCGACGGCGATATGACCCACTCTTTAATATCTAAAAAAAAAATAAAATACAATTAATGACATAAAATCTAAACGGTAATTCTATCTATATATCTATACAGCCCTTGCTGTCCAATTTTGGACATAGGGCTCCTCTTCATTCTTCCACGTCTCCCTATTGTAGACAGTTTCTATCCACTTCGAGCCTGCGTGTTTCTTTAAGTCATCTTACCATCTCATTTGTGGCCTTCCTCTTTTTCGTATCAAATCCAAGTATTTCTTTTCTTTTCTGATAGCCTGATGTTCAGCATTTGCCTTTCCAAGGTTCTTTGGGTCTTTGCTATTTTTTTCCATGTTTAACTTTGTAAACGTCCAATTTTGAGAACCGTAGGTGAGAACAGTAAGTATACATTGGTTGAAGACTCTTGTTTTTAAGTATTGGGGGTATTTTCTATTTTTTAGTATATAGGAAAGTTTTTCGAAGGATACCCTGCCTTTTCAAATAATATTTTTATCGTAAGCAGATGGTCGCTTGTACTGAATCCTTTTCTAAAACCGGCTTGCTCTCTTGACTGGTAAATATATAACTTAGTTGTTAATCTGTTTGTTAGTAGTTTAGTGTTTAGCTAACAGTTTGTACAGTACATTCAGTAGCGTTATCGGCCTATAGTTTTTCAGATCTTTTCTATAGCCTTTCTTAAATAGTAATAGTATTATTGCCTCGTTCCATGTTGTGGGTATTTGTTTGGTGTTCAATATTTTATTCATTAGTATATAAAGCACTTCCACTGTAGTTTCCCCCCCCCCCCCCCCCAATTTTTTAGCATTTCCACAGATTCTTCATTTCTTTGAGTATCTTTTTTATTTCATTTTTACTGATTTCTGGTTGTAAGTTGGAGTTAACGTTCTTTTTTTTTTTAGATGTAACTGATTACGGATTTCTTGGGTTGGTTTTTGTTCTGTTTTATAGAGATTTGTTATAAACGGTAATTAGGGTGTTAGTACACACTCGACGGAGACAGAAAGGGACGGGTCGAAGGAATAGAGATGGAACGGGCCAATTAACACTCGGTCCGGCAAGGAACGGACGGTAACTAATCAGTACTCAGTCACAGGAAAGAATAGGCCTATCTCAGATTAATACTCAGAAATATATGGGTTTATATGAATAGTACATTTAAGAACAGTGGTGGGCCCAAGGGACCCGAGTTGGCCGGTTACGTAAGTAAAATGTGTTGCTCGGATAATGGTTAAGACTATTTCATATTTTTATTTTTATTCCAGACTCATATAATTATACATTAGATAAATATATATATATATATATATATATATATATATATATATATATATATAAAATGATTAAAAACTAGTTTTGGAACATGTTTCAACCTTGTTTACACCTATTTGTGGATAAACTACAATTTCCAGAAATATTTTCAGAATAATGCTCACCAAATGTGGCAATAATACTTTTTATAGCTGTAATTTTCAACGAGAAATTCTACAATTTTACCGTAACTGGCGCGTAAATAAACAACGTTTGCGACACTCACCCTTGGAAACAGTGTTTCTAATTTGTCACAGTGGATCACGTAGATCTTCCGCAACGGAATGCAATCAGAAAGGGCATCAGCGGCACTAAAACTACGACCAGTAGCCAGTAACGCTAGGCTGACTGGATTACGAAGTAGCGGCGACTTGTCATTAATGCATTATATGGAAAATGGAAACTCGATGGTAAATTCACGCAAATGAATATTGATTTTGGATTATTTGTGGTCAAACAATCTCAGTATTTAATTTTGTTTTTAATTATAGAAAGAATGTTTAATTTTAAATGGAATTTAGCTGCAGTTTTTTGTTTTTGAAGTTTATTTGGTACAAATGCGTTTGAGTAGCTAATAAATTTGAAATTTGTCATATGCTTTTTAAAATTTATATTTTAATTTGGATTGGAAATTTTTTATAGTTTTGCTATTTTACTTGATAAAATATTGTTTGTCTTAATATTCAATTTAACTCATATTAGCTTAAATTAGAACAAAACAGTCAAAAAATTATTATTTTTTCTACTGGAATTTTCCCATTACTTTTCAAACAAACTATCATTGTGTTTCTTAAAAAACATGAAAAAATGATATTAATGAAAGTGAAAATAGTAAAAATAAATTTAAATTTTCTTAAACTCAAGTTAGTTTTCTCAGAAATTATAATTCCTTGCTATTAGACCAGGTGAGTGGTGTCATTAAAATACCGCAATTAGCATCAGTAGAAATTAAGGGTAGTATTATCTTTTAGTACCTGTTCGGGGACGATTTGAAGGCCGACCAAAAAATGTAGCTGAGATAATTTTTAACAAAAATGTTAATTAATACTTTTTTCGTAGGAAGAACCGTTCTCTCAGAGATGTAGGCTTTAACGCCTGTTTGTTCTTCAATATTAGCCTCCTAAATTCTTCAAATTATTGCAGCATATTTTCTTGGTCTGCCAATACCTAGATGTATTAGTAAATCGAAGGAAAGGTTACTTAGGACATAAAGTGGATCGGAAACCTACACACACGGACAATTACCTAAACAGGAACTCAAATCATCATCCAGGCCAAAAACAAGGTATCATCAAAACTCTGGCAGAGAGGGCGAAGAGAATTTGTGAACCACAGCATCTGCAAAGTGAACTTCTTCATATTGAAAAAGCGCTCACCTCTAATGGTTATACCAGAAGAGAAATACATAAAGCGATTAACAACGTTTCTAGAAGAAAAGACGAAGAAACAACATGTATATAGGCAAAGCGTTCTTGCCCTATACAGTGTAGGTAAAAGTTTATGGTCGATATGTACCTTATGTGAGATGGAGTGAGAAACACCTATTTAAAAAGAGAGAGGTATATTAGGTCAGTCCATTATATCGTCGAAATAGCATTAGTGGAACTAAGAAAAGAGGAGAAGTTCAACGTTGCCAAACTTATTGGTTTTATTTGACCTGTTGTCTTTTTAGCATTTTAACAACGTTCTAAGATAATCAAATTTGGGCGAATTGATTTAAATGGCAGCTTACTGTTTTTTATTTTAAATTTGCCACAATTTTTCTTTCCAATAAGTTTAATTTAACATTTTGATTTCCACTTCGGAAATCGTTGTATGTAAATAAAATTTATTAATGTTTCGTATTTTAAGTACGATTTCCGAATTAAAAATCTAAACATCAAAATAAGCTTATTTTAAAGTCACATTGTGCCTTATTTCCAATGAACTCCACAATAACTCCACAATAAATAAACCTTCATACGAAATTATTTGGCAACGCCTCATGTTGCGTAGTCAAAGCACCGAATCAAAGTACGAACACAGGTAACGAACGAGTAGAGGTGGGCATTCTTTTTTTTTCGAATCTGGAGAAAACTAATAAATATTTTTGAAAAATTTAAACGCAGAATGAAAGAATACATTATTACCGAGGGCCGAAAGTCTCTGAAGACTTCTATAATGTTTATTTTAATAAGTTACAGGGGCGAAAAAAGAGAAAATTTAGTGTGATTTTGAATTTTAAGTATCTCATTCAAAAAACTTTTTGTTTATTTCGGCCCTCGGCAATAATGTCACCTTCCATTCTGCGTTTAAATTTTTCAAAAATATTTGTTAGTTTTCTCAGGACTCGAAAAAAATGAATACACTTAAAAAGCATTGGCCTGAAATTTTGCGCCTACACTCTTAACACAACTAAACCGATTTTCGTAAACAATAACTATGATTGTTTGACAGTAGTTTCAAGTAAGAGAGTACCTAGATAAACAAACATAATGGCTATTATCGTTTATGTGTATATTTATTGAAGTGAAAGAAACTAATGAAGAATATATTTATTTTAACTTGAAAAATAAACTAAACAATACAACCCGATATTAGTAATTGTACTACGTCGGATACTATGGATGTAAGGTTACCGTTTGCTAAAATTTTATTGCAAGATTCTTGAAGGCAGCGTACCATAACAATCACTGAACTACCCTTCAAGTATTTTTGGCCACTTATTGTACTTGTTATTTCTTTAAAAGGCCGTAAAATTTGGGAAAATTGAGAACAAATAATCCAGTCTTCATTATTTAGATTTGGTCCAAGTCTAAGTCTGTATTAACTAATACAAAAGTGGAACGGATTGCCTCTTCTAACTCGATCATTCTTTTTAACATGTAATAGGTGAAGTTCTACCTAGTTTCCACGTCTTGGATTGACCGTTTGGGAACTTTGTTTTGTAATTGATACTTTAAAAGCCTTTCTAAAGATAAGGTACTTTTTTTGAAATGTGTTTTTTTAGAAACTGAAATTTGAAATTAGTGAAATAATTTCACTAATTTCAAAAGCGATCTTTTCTGAATTATGGTTTCTAGAAAAATGGCAGCAGCCTAATAAAATCGTTTTAAATTCTAAATTTTCGGTTAAATATTGTCCTGTTAATGCGATGTAACTCTCAGTTACTCCATATGTCCAAAGGTCAGTAGTAATACAGATATTTTCTACATCTTTAATAACGTGTGATCCAATAATTTGATTAGTTTTGGTATAACATTCCTGAAGTAATGAGCCTGACGTAATGAACAAGTTTTTCTTGTTGGTGGTTTATATCCAGGAATCCACCCTGCAAACTTTTTAAAAGCTCGTTCTTCAACTATGGAAAACGGATGAAACGATTCTTTGCATAGGTTTATTAAATCCAAATCTATTTGTTTCTTTTGTTCTAAACTAATATTTTTATTAATGGAAGTATCCATCACCTTTTGATGCTTGGGTAGCGGTGGCAGTATGTCAGTACTTGTAGTAGAAGTAGTCGAAACGGACAGAAATGCGTCAGGAGAAGTTTCAATCATTGCAATATTCAGAAAGTGGAACATAAAAGCTGCATCTTCTACAAATGCGCATTTTTTTAAAATAAAATTATTATTCTTATACTAGGTCAATCATTTTGACTAAGAAAAATAATTCATAATTAAATATTTACAATAAATAAATCCTCTGACGAACTATCAATAAAGATTTGAAATCGAAAATGCAGATCAATCGTAAATCGAAACTCATTCATTAATCAGAATACCTAGTTATAAAAAACAAAAGAAAGAGTTAAGAAGCTGGTTACTTCTATAAAAAAAGAAAAAGAAGATTGTACTAGTGAAAATCAACCAGTACAAGAAAAAGAAACTGATAAAGATGACTTAAGTCCATGGTGTATTTTTGATGAATTTATTAGACATGACTCATCTAAACATACACCTGTATCTAGAGATATAAAAGAAGTCGACATGTACTTGTCTGATGATATTACCCACAAAAAATTTCGAACGGTGATTGGAACTGTCCATTACAGTGGTGGAAAAACCATCGCCATGTATATCTTAACTTAACCACTATATTCATAAAATATTGTAGTATTGTAACAAAATCTGTTTATTGTGAACACATGTTCAAAATCTGGTTTAATTTTAAACAAAAGAAGAAACAACAAGAAAAGTAGAAAAACTTATGTTTTTAAATGTCAATTTAGACGATTCGCGATTTAATAATGTGTCATGTAAATGTAAGTACTATTTGTATTGTTTAATTTATTTTTTAAGTTATAATAAATATATCCTTCGTTAGTTTGTTTCAATATAATAGCCAATATGTTTTTTGTGTACTCGCTTATTTGAAACTACTGATAAACAATCAACTAGTTACAGTTTACGAAAAACGGTTCCGATAAAAATGTGAACGACCCACCTCTAGTTTCTTAGGATAGGAACCAGAGATATGTATATCTCAGATCGGAACTAATCGGAACTAATCAAAACTAATCGGAACTAATCGTCTTACTACTGCGCAATGGGCAGCAATAAGAAATATGGAGGGGAGACCAAGGGGAAATATGATTGTTATCTTTGTCTGTTCGCTGAAAATATGATTTTATATCTGCGTTAGATATCCTGTTAAATTTTACCATACCGACCATAAACTTTTACTTACACTGTATATCGGGGGCATCTTTTAAATCACTTGCTGTATCCTCATTGATATCAAGCTCTGGATCATCACTTTCAAGTAAACGTAAAAGTTAATCTTCACTCAGTTGATTTCGGCTAGATATAAATGAAACGTAACTCGTGTTCAGAATTTTATGCACTATTCACAAATACGGCAAGAAATCAACTGACACTGAAACTCAATATATTTATATTATTTCGTTAAATTTTATTGAAGCTCGGGGAATTCCCCATTTAAATATGTAAAACCCTTACATAAAACGATAGTACACTCATAGTCGGTACTAATTCGTAAAATCTATGGGATTCTTTTATTATTAGAATTCATAACTTTATTAGAATTCATTTTATATGACATAAAAGGCTGGTCGGGTCATTAGGAGACCTCAGCTTACAAAATTAAAATTTTTAAATTTAATTTAACCGTTAAATGTTCTTGTAGGCATAATTCTTTATCAGTACAATATATAAAGTACAGATAGATGGAAGTCTGCCGATTAAAAATTAAGATCTATAAAGTAGCAGCCAAAAATTGGTATCTGGGGTCAAAATAGACCCCGGCCAGTCCGATGAAGGTTAAAACGGGTACAAGTAAACTCATCACCAATTAGCATAAATACCTTTGGATATAGTACAAACTCATCACCGTCATAAAAGTAGGTATTTTAAAATAGACCCCGAGAGATTGGTAAACTCATGACTGGGCTACCTGCAGCCCTTGGCAGGTATAGACCATAAACCCCTTACAAACCGCTAAGATTTAGTAATTTGCCAGAATAAATCTAAAATAGATGTATTAAATTCAAATGTAATTCATTGGTTTTTATTTGGGAATTCCACAAAATTCTATTGATAGCTACCTAAAACTATGCGATAAGAAAAATTTCTCTTCATTTGCCCTTGTTCCTTTAACATGGATATTGAACTGTTTATTGATTACGTTTTGAGCCAACGCGGACGATCAATGTAAGGCTACATGTCATACAAACAGAAAAAATCAGCTTAATTAAGTTTTTTAAGCCAACTGTACAAGATGTTTCTTATAGACAAGGCATAATATTACTTTGTTACTCACTTTCTGATACATTTTAAATTTCTTATTAAATTTTTAAAGTCACATTGTCACTTGTAGAGTGAAACACCCTGCATGTTAAGACGTTTAAATCTAAACACAAATGTATGTTAATACTGGTCTTTAAAGTTTGTTAAGAAATACTCTACATTTCTCTTGATAGATATTTTTGATAAAAATTTAAAGTGTCAGGATTGGAAAATTATTTAGTATAGATAACTAGTTTCTATGTAGAATTGCAATTCTACTCTTAAAATAAGTTTTGCAATACCAGCTGAAGATCCAAATATTTTTTTGGCTTCACCATAAATTGATCATTTTTTATAATTCAATAGTCATTTTTCACATGAAACAATATACAAATATGCAAAGAACTTATTACAATTTTAAAACTAAAGACTTTATTTTATGGAATAAAGTCCAGTTGTCTGAAAATGACCATTCTTCTTCTTCTTCTGATGGCGCTACAACCCTTTGTGAGCCTTGGCCTGCTTAACAATGTTCTTCCATTCTGCCCTGTCGGATACTTTCCTTCGCCACTGCCTGATGTTCATGGTTTTAAGATCCCTCTCTACGTCGTCTATCCATCTTTTACGGGGCCTTCCTCTTGTTCTGTTTTCTTGGGGCTTCCATCTCTGGACTACTTTTACAGCTCGATTATCTGGCATTCTTTCTAGGTGACCAAGCCAGTTTAGTCTTTGTGAATTTACAAATCTGACAATATCTGCGCTCTGCATTAGTTCATCCCTCTCGTGGTTCATTTTAATTCTCCACGAACTATCGCTGCATTGGGTTGGTCCAAATATCTTCCTTAGTATTTTGCGCTCAAATATTCTCAGTTGATTTTCATCAGTGGTTGAGAGGGTCCACGTTTCACATCCATATGTGACCACTGGTCACATATGGATGTGATGTTTTGTAGATTCTCAGCTTAGACTCACGATTCAGTAACTTGCTTTTCATTAAGTCTTTGTATGCATAAAAGCACTTATTACCGCTAAGAATCCGTGCTTGTATTTCTTGACTGATGTTGTTGTTATCATTTATTATTGAGCCTAGGTAGGGAAAAGTGGAGGCATATTTGTAGGTATGGTTGTCTACCTTCAGATTCTCATGTTCATTCGATTTTGTGCACTCCATATATTTTGTTTTGCTTTCATTTATATATAGACCAAACGTAGCAGCTTCTCGTTTCAGTTCTATAACTTTTTCGCTTAATACCCTTTTGTTGCGGCTTATTATGGCAACATTATCCGCATATGCGCATATTTGCATAGATCTTGTATTAATACAGCCGTTTATATCCAGTTTTCTAACAACAGCTTCTAAAGTTAGATTAAGAAGTGTTGTTGATAAGGCATTACCTTGTCTAACTCCATTTTCAATATCAAAGGCCTGCGTCATATTTCCATCTATTCTCACCATAGCTTTGGAAACCTCCAGAGTTATTCGTATAAGTTTAACCAATTTATTGGGTATCCCTAACATAGATATCTGCTTTAACATCTTTTGTTGATCTACTCCATCAAACGCCTGTTTGAAATCGATATACAAATTGTAAATAGGTATGTTATATTCAACACATTTTTCATGTATACCTCTTATGTGTCCATGAATATCCATGAAAATGACCATTATTTGTTTATATTTCTATAATTATTTTATTTGCGGAAAATATTCTGCACTGCGACTTGGAACAAAATCACGTAAGCGACCTTCGAAAACTAAGCCGTCAAGTCATCAGCAACCTCTGCAAGGTAAAAGCTTAAGAGTACTTATCGGAGAGGCCATAAAAAATCATTCAACAAAAGATTGCAACTTCTTCTTTCAAAGAACACCTGACAACAACGAACATCTCTTGTATTCGGAGGAATATGAGCAACGATCGATTACTTTTTATGTCACCTGTACCGAAGACAATGGGAAAGCGCATCAAGTAATCCGACAGATGAATCTAAAGACGGACCACGATAAATGTTTTGTGTTGCAGAACGATTCGAAACAAAATATTATTATTTTTGGCACCCTTAAGAATTTATGTTACTTGGCAAAAGCAGAAGCATATTACATAGATGGTAGATTTCAATATGCGCCAAAATTTTTCTTGCAATTATTTACCATCCATAGTTTATTAAATGGGCATTACGTGTCTCTTATATTTTGTTCTTTCCGACAAATGCATACAAACCTACGTCACAGTCTTTACTCAATTAATTGAGTAAGACTGTGACGTTGTTCGTTGTTCCGAAAAAGTTGGTGTCGTTTTAAATTCATTAAAACTTGTGACTGACTTTAAAAATTTCGATTCACAAGGCCGTAATTGCCGTTTGGTAATCTGCGAAGCGAATTGGGTGTTTATTTCACTTGACTAAAAGTTGGTTTCGCAAAATCCAAAAACTTGGTTTGGTAACCATTTACAAGAGGGGAGATTCCAACGGCAAATGACTGCACCAGTTATTTGGCTGGCCATTTTTGAACCCAGAACAAGTCGACGATTGTTTTGTCAACGATTTCATACGGGTATCCCTAACCTGCCTTCATTTATCAAAATGGCCGATTATATAATAGGGTAATGACATAAGCAATGAGTCTTTTTTCCCTCTAATTGTTTGGGCGTCCCAGTCTAGTCATATACATTTCATCACAAATCCATGCAAATCCTTTTATTCCCATTTTCCAACCGCTTTTTCCATTCTCATCCCAATATCGTCACTTTTGTATCTACGCTTCTACACTACTAAACAATGGTGTACGTAAAACTGCAGAGTTTACATGTACCTGTCCATACACTCATTAGGATGGTTAAGCAGACTGAACACGTCTTACGTGAAAAGTTAGAAGAGCTGTGTAGGAACGTAATTTTCGATAACGAATTTGTGAAATTTGTGTCATACAGATATCATGAAAACTTGTAAAAGTAATATTGTTCTGAAGCTATTTTCCTGTGGCATTTTAAATTAATTACTATTTAAATGGGAATAAGCCACAATTAAAGGTTAAAATACGTTTATTGACGTTTCAATTTCCACTTCGGAAATCGTTCTCAAAATACAAACATTACTAATGTAATAGGATAAGGATATTTATTTTAATTCCTGTCCTGTCATTTACCTTTTTAAAACATTATGTATACATTAAGATAATGCAATGTATACAACACTACAATCTAATTGTGAAAATCTGGTTGCACGCAAAAAATTGAATCCAATTTTCACCATGAATACTTTCGAAAAATCCCAGAAAACAAATGTCTTGTAGACTGGAATAGCAGACAACATGTGGCCCAATCTTCCTTCTGGGTAATGAAATTTGCTAAATTGCTCTTAGTTGTTCTACGAAGATGTTTCCTAAAAACCTTTATTATTTTATTATAAGACACCCGAATTGCGGCTAGTTTCTTTTTTACTGGTCTGAAAGCATAGAAATAAAACGTGAACATTTAATTTGCCGGAGTTTTATGAAAGTTTACGGGATCAAAGCAAGGTAAACATTAATTTATAAAAAAATTTATACATACAATTTAAAAGTTCATTAAGAGTAAAATGGAGGCTGTGTTTTTATTTAATAGAAACCGCACACACTTAAAATTGTATTATATACTTCAGAATTAGGTGGCAATATATAGAAAGAAATATACAAAGAGTAAAAGAGAATAAAAGATATATAACCCTTATCCGAGCAACACATTTTACTTACGTAACCGGGCAACTCGGGTCCGTTGGGCCCACCACTGTTCTTGAATTTACTATTCATATTTACCCATATATTACTAATGTCCGTTTTTGATTTTTTATTCAAGTTAAATCTAATTTGTCTAGTTAAAAAAAAGGTGCTACTATAGTACGCGGTCTACCTCAAAGGCCCGATCTACCTGAAGGATTTGCACAAAATAATGATATGCAAGAAAACTTTTGTCAAAAAACTATTTATTCAATAAACTACCGAAGTACACAGGGTCGCCCTTCAGAAAGTTTGTTATTTAATTATATTTCATTGGTAGCTGTGTAATACACGATTATAAAAATTTATTAAAATATTTCATATGATATTTTCAGGTTGTTCAAGTGAATATACTTGATAATTGTACAATTTTTAACATGAAGAAAGTAGTTTTTTTGTTCTACGTGAATAATTGTAGTATACGGATCTAAATTCAGAAAGGTACTTTGATTCACACTTTTTACAGGCTTAGGACTGTCAGCAAAAAACTGGCGTGTTTAAAAGTTTTTGCTCTTCCTAATCGGATATCGTTAAAAATTTACAGTAATAATAGTTCTATTTATAGTATATACATACAAACGAATATATAATGTACAAAAAATAAATGAATTGAAAAAAAATATAGAAAAATATATACAAGTTAATATTTCCAAAAAAATACCCAAAATAACCAAAATATATTTATGAATTCCTAAATACCTAATTCTGTTTCGCTGTCGCTATCCTCTTCAAGATTAATAACAATTGATTTAATTATGTGATTCAAAGTAACATATGAATTTTCTCCGTCCATTACATGGCGTACTGAATTTTTCCAACTTTCTGGGGAGATATCATCAACACATTTCCTTATTAATTCGACTACACTACCACTTAAAGTTGGAGAAACATTTGTGACCTCACATTTGGCTTTAGTTGGTGCCACAAATGCTCTATGGGATTAAATAAACAATAGTAGGGCGGAAGCCGTAACACTGTATATCCCATGTCCTCGGCCAATGCGTCACAAACATATACTTTTTTAATAGAAAATGATTTTAACACTTCTAACAGTTCATTTTTTAAATAACTTTCTTCAAAATATATATCGTTTTCTAACAGGTAGTTTTGAATTTCAATTTTCGTGTTATTTGCTCTTGGAGACTTATGTAATAGACGACTGTGGTAACTTGCATTGTCCATTACTATCACATTATTTTGAGGAAGGTTAGGTATAACACAATTCTTAAACCATTACTTAAAAAGCTCTGCCGTTGTATCCTCATAGTAGTCCACGCAGGAGTCTTTAATGTTCTTTGCAGAAAGCCATAAGGCATTTGCGACCCAACCATTTTCTGATCCTGCATGTAAAATCGTTATTCTTTTCCCTTTGTTTAATGGAGCTTTTGTTTGACACCTGTTGGAAGAATCGGACATTCCTTTGGATGGTGTTTCATGAGTGTCAAACCATGTCTCGTCCAGATAAATTATTGGTCGATCTTCTGTACGGTACTTTCTTATGGAAGTTATATATTCAGTACGCCACTTTTGTAAACGATGGGACTCCATAAGCACTTGCCTTTTGTCAATAGTACGATATCTGAAGCCCATTTTAGACAAAATCCTCCCAAGACTAATGCGGCTACAGGTTATTTGTGTATCATCATTAGTAAGCCGTTGTTTTAAAGCATCTAATGTAGGTATCCGTTGCTCTTCGTACATTGTGTAAATTTTTCGTCTTATTAAGTCCTTATCACTTTCGTCAATACATTTGGTATAACCGGCATCCTTACGCTTCCTTCTTGACTTATGGGATTTGATGTAATTTTTTTCACTTTCAACTAAATGAAACAAAATGTATATTTAAAAATTTCTCATCGGTTTTATATGCCTTGTTCCTGTACGCGGGGCTCTACAGGAATCGACGAACGTTCCCCATACTATGTCCCATGCTACTCGTGGGAATAAATATGAATACTCACCAACATGCTAGGCAAGCACGGTGTTTAAATGCCAAAAACCCGACCACTGTAAACCAACCCTATTCAATGTGCGTCAAAAAGATAAACCTCAACATCGCCACATATAATGCTCGGTCACTCTCTACCGAAGAAAGATTCGAAGAAATGGAGGAAGAACTCTCAAAAGTAAACTGGGATATTGTAGGTATTAGCGAAGTTAGAAAAAAGGGAGAGAGTCTTACCTCACTCCCATCAGGCCATTTATTTTATTACAAAGGAGAAGAGGAGTCGACAGTCGGAGGCGTCGGCTTCTTTATTCACAAAAAAATTTCAGAATTGTGTCAATAAACCAAATCTCAACAAGAGTGGTCTACTTAAACATCAAAATAAACGACAGATATATCCTAAAGTTCATTCAAGTGTACGCCCCTACTACAGGACATCCAGACGAAGAAGTCCAAATATTCTATGACCAAATATCTTGTGCAATCAAGGAAAATCCTGGCCACTTCTTAATAATAGGTGGTGATTTCAACGCCAAAATAGGCACTAAGGAAGACCCCTCTGAAATAATATTGGGAAATTTTGGAAGCGAAGGCAGAAATGATAGAGGCAAACAACTACTGACTTTCCTTTTGGAAAACAATCTTTATCAAATGAACAGCTTCTTTAAAAAAGAAAAAACACAGAAGATGGACATGGGAAAGTCCTGATGGAAAAACAAGGAACGAAATCGACTATTTCTTAACAAACAAAAAAGAATTATTTAAAGACGTAAATGTGCTAAACCAGTTCAGTACAAGCAGTGATCATAGGTTAGTAAGAGCTAAAATAACGATATCAACCGAAAAAGAAAGACTCAAAATGATAAATAAGAAACAACCAAAGAAATGGACAAAACCAACTAACATTCAGGAGTTCGAAAAATATATTGGTAATTCATTGAAAGATACCACAACAGCAGACATCAATATATTGAACAAACAGATAGTCAACACAATACAACAGGCTCAAACTAAATATTGTCCGACAAGCAAAAAAGACGAAAAACTGAGTCAACCCACGAAAACCCTTATAGAACTTAGGCGACAAATGAAAGGAGATAACACTACAAGCAAAGAAGCGATAAATCAAATAAATAAGACAATCACAAAGGCAATAAGAAAAGACATAAGAAACTACAATGTAGAAAAAACAAAACAGCAATAGAGCAAAATAAGAACATGAAAGTTTTGAAGAGGAGCGTACAAAAGGGGAAAATAGAAATAAACAAACTGAGAAACAGTACTGGAGAAGAAACAACGAACAGAGATGAAATATTAAGAATAGTCGAAGAGTTATATACAGAGTTATATAAATCAAGAAAAAAAGATAACAATACGGAACCTCCAATTACACTAAAAACTGGGGTATTAAACCAAGGATCAGATTTAATGCCCGATATAACTAAATCAGAAATCAAAGAAGCCCTGAAGAAAATGAAAAATAATCGAACCCCGGGTGAAGATGGAATAGTATCAGAAGCACTAAAAATTGGAGGGGATGTATTACTTGAAAAAATTAAACAACTTTTCAATATCTGCCTTCACAGCGCCAATATTCCAACAGACTGGAACAACGCTACTATGATTCTATTACACAAAGCAGGAGATAAAGCAAATTTAGAGAATTACAGACCGATTAGCCTCCTCAGCCATATATATATAAGTTGTTTACGCGAATACTAGTTAAGAGAATGGAAAGAAAATTAGAGACTTATCAACCAAGGGAACAGGCAGGATTCCGAAAAAGTTACGGAACAAATGACCATCTACAAAGTATAAAAACCCTAATAGAGAAAGCAGTGGAATACAATAAACCTCTAGTTCTAATATTTATCGATTTTCACAAAGCCTTTGACACAGTTGAGCTAAGCAAAATATTACAGGCGCTTAAAGAATGCAGGCTAGATTATAGATATACTAAATTATTATACAAAATATACCTGCAGGCAACAACCACTGTCAGATTACATACTAACAGTAATCGCATAAAAATAGAACGGGGGGTTAAACAAGGAGACCCAATGTCACCTAAACTTTTTATTACGGTGATAGAACATGCTTTTAAGAATTTGAATTGGATGACAAAGGGAATAAAAATAGATGGAGAATATCTAAACAACTTACGTTTCGCCGATGATATACTTATAATAGCTGAAGATCTAGGTATGGCAAGAGAGATGGTACAGGAACTCGTTGTGGCTACAGAAAGTGTAGGTTTAAATATAAATATCTCGAAAACAAAAATCATGACCAATTTGGTACCCAACCAGAACATCAGTATTGGTGGAAAAGAAATAGATCTCGTAGATAGATATAAATACCTGGGACATGAAATTATGATTGGCAGGGATAACCAGACTCATGAACTGAAGAGAAGAATCGGCCTTGGGTGGGCAGCATTTGGAAAACTGGGAGAAACTTTTAAAAGTGAGCTGCCCACATGCCTAAAGAGAAAGGTATTTGATCAGTGCGTCCTCCCAGTCTTGACGTACGGAGCAGAAACACTTACCTTAACAAAAGCAGTAGCTACCAAACTGAGAGTCACGCAGAGAAGAATGGAGCGGTCATGTTAGGAATAACTCTACGAGACAGAATAACTAACGAAGACATCAGGAGAAGAACCGGAGTGACTGACATCATCGAGAAGATAGCCAGACTAAAATGGAGATGGGCAGGACACATAGCCAGAATGACAGATGGGCGATGGACAAAGAGGTTATTGGAATGGAGGCCAAGGGAAGACAAGAGAAGCGTCGGTCGACCACCTACAAAATGGACTGACAATTTAAGAAGACTCAATAAAAACTGGATGAGAGCGGCGCAAGATAGACGGGTTGGAAACATGAGGAAGAGGCCTATGTTCAGCACTGGACTCTTGAGGCTGGATGATGATGATTTATATACTTTTGCAAATTATACAGAATAGAGGGAACCTGTATAATTATTCCAGGAAATACTTAACGATCAACAAATTTATTGTGGTCATTAAAAGATCAACCATTGATAGTGAAACTCACTGTTAAAATATTTACAACTTTATGAAATAAAATGTATTCTAATCGTTTTTATAATTTTATACGATTTTTTAATCGTTTTTATATTACCAGGAATTTATTATACAAACAAGATAACAAAACTCCACAGTAGTTTCAATTTTACCTGAATACTTACCTGCTCAACTAATGTTGACTAAGCTGGGGTACTTGCGGTCAAGTTTTATTGCAATCATAAGGCATTCAACCATTTTTCGTGAAATAAACTATACGCATACCTTAGAAAAAGACTACCGTTTTGTTGCCTTTCATAATTGTGTGAAAACTCTTCTGAATAAAGATTATGGTAATTAGCAGCTCATGTATAAAGAACCGACAAAAACAATCTTTACAAAATGAAAAAAACGCATTAGTCAGAAGAATATTATTATTTTACTTTTACAAATTAATACTTTGTCATATCAATTTACCATTCCCAACTAGAATAGCAAATTGATATGACAAATTAAATTATTGTTAAGTAATAGATTAAAAAAACATTAAAAATAAAAAACTCTAGATAAGTAATTTATTTTTCTTTATTGCAATACTTACAAACTTTTTTAATTATACAGTGATCGTTACACACATTTCTACTGCATATTTCACCAATTTCTTTTTTCTTGCTGTTCTTCTTTGTTTAAGATTAAAAAGTTTGAATAAGTTTAAAAAATGAGACTAAAAATTTTACATACTAAAAAAACAATTCAAAAAATATGTTGAAAAAAATTCAACAATCCCAATATAAATATATTCATGTTTGGAATAAGCTGGACCAAGAGCGTGTACCAAAACATTAAACAAAATTTTTTTTTCTGGAAAATTTGGAAAAAATTTTCCAAGGGGGTACCCTTGGATTTTTATCAAATTTGGTTAATCGGCTATATTGGAGTCAATTTTGGTCCGAGAGTCAAGCGAATACACATTTCCTACATAAAATTGACCGCTCGTTCTTCTGCCATACTCAGAATTTTCCTACATCTTACGGTTCGTGAGAAAAATTTCCACTTGGATGTTTGTACTTGCTGAAAATTTCGTGAAAATTAAAAGTGTATATTTTGTTTAAAATTTGAATTATTTCGATTAAGGGTGACTTGCTGATTAAAAAAATCTAAACATGTGGCTAAAAATTATGGACCGTTTTGCCGGAAAACCGAAAAAAGTGTAAATTTTTTAATTCGATTTTCCTCTTTTCGCGCAAACTGGGGTTAAGGGATTAGAAAAAAACACATGTTTGGAATAAGCTGGACCAAGAGCATGTACCAAAACATTAAACAAAATTTTTTTTTCTGGAAAATTTGGAAAAATTTTTCCAAGGGGGTACCCTTGGATTTTTATCAAATTTGGTTAATCGGCTATATTGGCGTCAATTTTGGTCCGAGAGTCAAGCGAATACACATTTCCTACATAAAAATTGGCCGCTCGTTCTTCTGCCATACTCAGAATTTTCCTACATCTTACGGTTCGTGAGAAAAAATTTCCACTTGGATGTTTGTACTTGCTGAAAATTTCGTGAAAATTAAAAGTGTATATTTTGTTTATATTTTAAATTATTTCGATTAAGGGTGACTTGCTGATTAAACAAATGTAAACACGAGGCCAGAAATTATGCATTTTTTTTGCCGGAAAATCGAAAAAACTGTAGAAAATTGGATTTTTATCAAATTTCGTCAATCGGCTATATTGGCGTCAATTTTGGTCCGAGAGTCAAGCGAATACACATTTCCTACATAAAATTGGCCGCTCGTTCTTCTGCCATACTCAGAATTTTCCTACATCTTACGGTTCGTGAGAAAAATTTCCACTTGGATGTTTGTACTTGCTGAAAATTTCGTGAAAATTAAAAGTGTATATTTTGTTTAAAATTTGAATTATTTCGATTAAGGGTGACTTGCTGATTAAATAAATGTAAACACGTGGCCAGAAATTATGCATTTTTTTGCCGGAAAATCGAAAAAACTGTAGAAAATTGGATTTTTATCAAATTTCGTTAATCGCCTATATTGGCGTCAATTTTGGTCCGAGAGTCAAGCAAATACACATTTCCTACATAAAATTGGCTGCTCGTTCTTCTGCCATACTCAGAATTTTCCTACATCTTACGGTTCGTGAGAAAAATTTCCACTTGGATGTTTGTACTTGCTGAAAATTTCGTGAAAATTAAAAGTGTATATTTTGTTTAAAATTTGAATTATTTCGATTAAGGGTGACTTGATGATTAAAAAAATCTAAACATGTGGCTAAAAATTATGGACCGTTTTGCCGGAAAACCGAAAAAACTGTAAATTTTTTAATTCGATTTTTCCTCTTTTCCGGCAAACTGGGGTTAAGGGATTAGAAAAAAACACATGTTTGGAATAAGCTGGACCAAGAGCATGTACCAAAATATTAAACAAAATTTTTTTTTCTGGAAAATTTGGAAAAATTTTTCCAAGGGGTACCTTGGATTTTTATCAAATTTGGTTAATCGGCTATATTGGCGTCAATTTTGGTCCGAGAGTCAAGCGAATACACATTTCCTACATAAAATTGGCCGCTCGTTCTTCTGCCATACTCAGAATTTTCCTACATCTTACGGTTCGTGAGAAAAATTTCCACTTGGATGTTTGTACTTGCTGAAAATTTCGTGAAAATTAAAAGTGTATATTTTGTTTAAAATTTGAATTATTTCGATTAAGGGTGACTTGCTGATTAAACAAATGTAAACACGTGGCCAGAAATTATGCATTTTTTTGCCGGAAAATCGAAAAAACTGTAGAAAATTGGATTTTTATCAAATTTCGTTAATCGGCTATATTGGCGTCAATTTTGGTCCCAGAGTCAAGCGAATACACATTTCCTACATAAAATTGGCCGCTCGTTCTTCTGCCATAATCAGAATTTTCCTACATCTTACGGTTCGTGAGAAAAATTTCCACTTGGATGTTTGTACTTGCTGAAAATTTCGTGAAAATTAAAAGTGAATATTTTGTTTAAAATTTGAATTATTTCGATTAAGGGTGACTTGCTGATTAAACAAATGTAAAAATGTGGCTAAAAATTATGGACCGTTTTGCCGGAAAACCGAAAAAACTGTAAATTTTTTAATTCGATTTTTTCTCTTTTCCGCAAACTGGGGTTAAGGGATTAGAAAAAAACGCATGTTTGGAATAAGCTGGACCAAGAGCATGTACCAAAATATTAAACAAAATTTTTTTTTCTGGAAAATTTGGAAAAAATTTTCCAAGGGGGTACCCTTGGATTTTTATCAAATTTGGTTAATCGGCTATATTGGCGTCAATTTTGGTCCGAGAGTCAAGCGAATACACATTTCCTACATAAAATTGGCCTCTCGTTCTTCTGCCATACTCAGAATTTTCCTACATCTTACGGTTCGTGAGAAAAATTTCCACTTGGATGTTTGTACTTGCTGAAAATTTCGTGAAAATTAAAAGTGTATATTTTGTTTAAAATTTGAATTATTTCGATTAAGGGTGACTTGCTGATTAAACAAATGTAAACACGTGGCCAGAAATTATGCATTTTTTCGCCGGAAAATCGAAAAAACTGTAGAAAATTGATTTTTATCAAATTTCCTTAATCGGCTATATTGGCGTCAGTTTTGGTCCGAGAGTCAAGCAAATACACATTTCCTACATAAAATTGGCCGCCCGTTCTTCTGCCATACTCAGAATTTTCCTACATCTTACGGTTCGTGAGAAAAATTTTCACTTGGATGTTTGTACTTGCTGAAAATTTCGTGAAAATTAAAAGTGTATATTTTGTTTAAAATTTGAATTATTTCGATTAAGGGTGACTTGCTGATTAAACAAATTTAAACAGCTGGCCAAAATTAACTGCCAATTTTTTTTTGCCGGAAAATCGAAAAAACTGTAGAAAATTGGATTTTTATCAAATTTCGTTAATCGGCTATATTGGCGTCAATTTTGGTCCGAGAGTCAAGCGAATACACATTTCCTACATAAAATTGGCCGCTCGTTCTTCTGCCATAATCAGAATTTTCCTACATCTTACGGTTCGTGAGAAAAATTTCCACTTGGATGTTTGTACTTGCTGAAAATTTCGTGAAAATTAAAAGTGAATATTTTGTTTAAAATTTGAATTATTTCGATTAAGGGTGACTTGCTGATTAAAAAAATCTAAACATGTGGCTAAAAATTATGGACCGTTTTGCCGGAAAACCGAAAAAACTGTAAATTTTTTAATTCGATTTTTCCTCTTTTCCGGCAAACTGGGGTTAAGGGATTAGAAAAAAACACATGTTTGGAATAAGCTGGACCAAGAGCATGTACCAAAACATTAAACAAAATTTTTTTTTC